>NW_024426774.1:65049052-65229353 GCF_017311325.1 Ursus maritimus
CCGGCGTCCCAGCCCTCACTTCCAGGGCCGGCGCGTCTCTGTCCTTTGTGTTTCTAACGCCGCCAGCCACCGGCCGCCCCGCACGCTCCCGGATCTCCCGGTCTCAGTCTGGATCCAGTGAGCGCACCAGGATTCCGGGGTTCCGCGAGATGCCTGGTGGCGCGCGCACCCGGCTCACGGTCTCAGTCTGCTGTTTTGCGGGTGCCGACCACGAGCCACGCCCGCTCCCCCGTGCAAGTGGCTACCGCTTCCGGCGCCCGAACGCGGCTGCTCCCTCCCCTTCCGGCGATATTTCCGATATCTGTGCATTAGTTTCATGTGGCTCCCCGCTTCGTACCTCAATACTCAGCGCTGGAGATGTTCATTTGTAGAGATCCAGATGCGTCTTCCTGCGTCTCAGGCTGGTTCCGTGGTTGTTTAGGCTGGTCTGGTACCTATCCCACTCGACTCGGAGGACCGGCTGAAAACGGTGTCTCCTACTCCTCCGCCATCTTAACTCCCGAGATGAACAGTCTGTTTCTTGATTTGTCTTTCTCACTCTCTCCTTTTTTCCCCTTTGTTCGTTTATTTCTTAAATTCCACATATGAGTAAAATTAGATGGTGTTCATCTATCTCTGACTTTTTTTTCTCTTATCGTAATACTCCCTAGCCCCACCCATGTTGTTGTAAATGGCAAGGTTTCCTTCCTTTTTTACTGAATATTCCATTGTGTGTATATATTTAAATATATATACCACAGATCAGTGGTAATATTAATAAAAATGACTTTTCGATATTGTATAATGAAAGGCATCCACATTTGAAAGATAGGCATAACTCAGTGAACTAATATTTTCCAAATGAACAAAGATGATACACAAAATCATGTGTGCCTGAAATAGCCTTTCAAAACACAAGATAGATTAACAATTTTAATGTAACAGAGTATGGAAAGGTCATTGATACGGTTCTAAATTTGAAATTGCAACTAAACTTTAAGAAAGTACAGATAAGTTGGAATTTAGTATAAAAAAGGAATATTCACCTATGTCTGAAATGGCTGTTAAATACTTCTCCTCCTTTCAGCTAAATATCTGTGTAAGGTTTTCTTAATATCCTTTAACCAAGAAAGCATAGTCAGTAGATTGAATGAGAAACCAATAATATATTTTAGATTGAAATCTAATGTATTTTAGATTTGGAAAAATGTATGAGTGTCACCCTTCTCAATATTCGTTTTGAAAACCTATTTTTCATAAAAATGTCTCTGATAACATGTTAAGGGCTACTGCTCTTTCTGAAAAAATTATAAAGTAAGTATATTTAAAACTTAGAATATGGTAACTATCCTAGATATAACTCACAAAACCAAAGCTTTTCGTGGTCTTGAATGATTATTAAGAATGTAAAGTAGTCCTGAGGTGAATGTATTTGAGAACTGCTGGTCTGGGGCAAACAATACATATCTCTTCCTTATTTCTTTTCAGACATCTCCCTGTAATCTCAGAAATTCTGAGAACCCTATCGAGCCAGGACAAAGGGTGGATGAACATACAACCTAGGGCATTTAGAATGATAACTAGCCAGCATTTTTTTGTGAATGCAGTGAACATGTCAAACAGGTATTTCGTGCCACTGTAGAGCGTCTGTCAGCTGTGGATTTTCTGGGGCCTATGTGTAAATGGGACCCTCCTTTCTGGCAAAGTATGTGGTGAAGGGCAATAGACTCAATGAATTTTCTAAGTGATGTGGTATATCAACAAGGATTTTATTCATTAATACAAACATACAACATCTGTTTTTAAGTATTTTTTTTAATGGGGGGACTTCTTTGCAGCTTGCTAACATGATTCTCAGCTTTTATCAACTAGGTAGCATCATCTCAAATATTCAAGAAAATTTTATTACTTCATCTTTCTTCTTGGCCTTCCGCTTCCAAAGCACTTGGACAGAGATTTGACTTTGATTCTTTTTTTCTAGAATACTGATTTTGTGTTTAACCACCTTCTAGGTAAGGTTTATTTTTATTAATGGCTCGCTGATTTTTTTTTAGATGCATCCACAGAATTCCTGGAATATTTCATGAGTATTAGAGAGGTGCTTTTATTTCTTGGCTAAGTAAAAATCTGATAAAATTCATTGTGATCTAGTCCTACCCTAAATGTGAAGTACTGTTAACTAGCACATTAGCGAATGAATCTTACAATTCTACCTCAAAATCCACAGTTTTTTTTTTTTTTTCTTTAAAAAGAGAGAGAGCAAGAGAGCCAAGGCACGCATGCATGGGGGGGGGGCACAGGAAGTGGGAGACAGAGAATTCTGAGCAGGCTCCACGCTGAGCATATTGAGGTGGGGCTCGATCCCACAAACCCAAGATCATGACCCTGAAACCAACACCTAAGCAGAAACCAAGAGTCGGATGCTTAACTGACTGAGCCACTTAGGTGCTTCCCAAACCCACAGTTCTTACAGGGCCTATGTCTAGATCATTATTTAAGATCTGTGTTAAGTTTAAATTCTTCCTATTACCATTTTTGAGAGGTTTTGTGATACCAAGCTATGTATTTCTGTAGCTAACATATGTACTCTCATGGAAAGAAACTTTAAGAAATGAATAGGAAGTAAAAGTGGTCTATGAATGAAATATTTGTGTAAACAAATGCAGGATATGTCTATTGTTTACAATTTTATTTTCTGCGATTTGAAACAGAAGCCTTGAAGCAATACTAAAATATAAAATTTATCATTTAGGTTTTACTGTTTGAGAAAATAGAAACCACCAATCTAACCATGTGCTTATCAGTGCAAGCTGTTGAAGTTACTATCTACTTCTAAGTTTAAAACATAGATTAAAAAAATTGCTATATCTAAAACCTATATTTTTTACACCTATAAGAACTGTCACAGAAACTCAGATAAATATTTTCTGTCTTTGGAAATTTTCAGTTGCAAGTGCTCAAAACACTGTTGCATGAAGTCTTCGTGAAATGGTCCCGGTCCCTCTGGCTCCATCCTTCCCCATTCCTCCAAGGATACTCAATATTCTAGCTGTGTTAAACTCTTTGAAATTTCCTGAATGCACCATTCTTTTTCTTTATAGAAAAACCCACCTTATGTATATTGCTCTCCCTGCCCAAAATACCCATCATAATTTTCTTTCTAGCCAACAGCTAATAGTTTTCCAAAATAATAATATGACTTAATGCTTATATGTGCTTAGTATGAACAAGGTACTCTAACAAGCACTTATACATATTTTTATCATTTAATCGTCACAGCTACTCTAGGAGGTATTGCCTCCATTTTACAGAAGAGGAAACTGAGGCACAGAGAGGTTAAATGACTAATCCAAGGTCACCCAGCACATAAATGATAGGCTATGATTTGAACCCAACGTGTCCAGCTCCGGAGTCCATGGTTACATAATATTGTCAATTTTTCTAGAAAGCCTTCCATGTTGTCTCTGGGACGAGAAATGGTTTCATCTCTGTTCCTGGTTCATGCTTTGCTTATAGCACTTTATCACATTGTTGCCATAATTTGTTTTTCATTTCTATTTCCCTTATAGTAGACAGTGACACTATGAGGAGCCAGGAATTGGGTTTTATTCAACTTGGTATCTTCAATAGATTACCTGGAGGAGTGCTTGCTGAGTAAATGAAATGGCCAGTTGGAAGAAAACAATATTAAACATGTCTTTCCTACTTTGAAATTTGTTCCTAGAGCTCTAAATGCTTTTTACAGACTTTTTTTTTTTTTAATAGAACTTCAGTTATCTAATCTGGTAGATTTATTAGAACTGAAGACAATTGGACATCTATCACAACTTATGAATATCAGAATGATAGAGTCCGAAGCAACCATATAAAGCAGAATGGCTGCCACTTTTATTGTAAAGAAACTGAGCCAGCTGAATGAAGAGAGTTGCCCCATTGTCAGAGTTTTTTTTGTTTTGTTTTGTTTTGTTTTGTTTTTTAAGGCAACGTAGGGATGGTAATAGGTCTTCCTGACCCTCAGAATGAATTCTTTAACAGAAACATGTGAAACTTCATCCAGAAGCTCTGCAGCTGTTAAGTTAGTATTCTCAGTCTATGAGCTCAGGTCTTGTTTGAGCTCTATGGTTACTGCAGTATGTGCATTTTTACAAAATAGTTCTGAAGGATTGGGTGTGGTTTTATTTTTAACAGGTCAAACCTGCTTTGTTAAAATGTTCCCTTCTGTCAAACAAGTTCCACATTTACAAATGAATTCCTTTTTGATTACACAGACGTGCTTCCATGCTGTCTCATTAAAGATGAATATTTCTCCCTTTAAATTTTAAATGTAACTGGAAGATGAACTGCCAAAATCCTGAAATGCTGTTACAGGAGGGGGATTTCTTTAAATTTGGACTAAAATAGAAAATGCTACCTTTTTTGAATAAAGGGTTTTTTTCAAGTTACCATTTATAATTAATTTCATTAAAGTCTTTACTAATGGGGATACTTTAGACAACTAAAATATTCCAATAAAAATGTGTAAAGACTAGAAGGAAAATGGGAGGGGAGTGATAAGAAAGAGAAGGCTGGGAGAGTTTTCTGTCAATACTAAAAGGAGAAGTATTGGAACAGATTGTAAATGTAATAATGGCATAGATTAGAAGGTATTATTTGAAAAGCTGCAGCTGCCTTGCTGTCTATGAAGGCCACTGTCAATGGAGTGGCTATAGTGGCTCAAGGTAACTTGATTAGAGGGGGCAAATACATGATTTAAAAAAAAATACTAAGGTGCCATTAAAATGTATGTGAGAGTTTGCTCGTGGTATAAATCCTCCTCCCTACTTCTTTAAGTGATCCAAAAGACTTAAATTCACCTTAAAAATCTGATAGGTTTTGTTGTAGTAAGAGGACTGCTTCTCTATATGCCTAAGAAATCTGAAGATGTTTAGGTTCTTTATTTAAAAAGGAGAGAATAAAGTCAATTGCTATGTAAATCCCCAATTTTTATATGCATATGCATATATTCCGGTTTCAGTAACCCCCCCTCCCCCATCAGCTCTTCTCAACTAAATGTTTTCAGCTCCTGGGTATAAGATGAGGTAAAACATTTTCCTTTTGTGTTCATTCAAATAACACCTTTGTTTAAAGACACAGTCATTCCAAGTGGAAATCCATGTGTTTAATTGGGATTTGCAGAAGATAAGATCTCTTTTTCACTTGAATTATTTAATCCTGTGGATTTTTAAAAGCTGCTTTCTCGTTTTCTCTTTAATTTCTGTTTCTCAAGATAGAACTGGAGTCCCCTTAGGGACAAATCTGGTCTATATTTCCATGGAGAGTCTGCTATGGAAAGTCAACAATGCATTTTCAGTGCAGTCTCATTGCCTATGGACAAGAAATAACATTTTCAAAAAAATTTTTTGAAAGATACTGTTTGAAGGAGGGATTGGGATTTTCTCTTTATACTGTATTTCGTAAAGAGGCACAGGTTCTTGCTGTTAGAGATGGAAACTCCTACAACAGTCAGAAAAATACTAACATATTCTTGTAGGGACACATGGACAAACAAAAGGGAATGGATCTTGCTGGTTGTGTAAATAATTCAGTCAAAACTCATCTGTACTTCCTGAATGCTTTCTGCTGAAACAAAGAATTTAGCATTTTAACCCTGTATGGCCTGCATGGAGCCATAGATATATGGGAACCAAAATAAGGAGTTGTAATATGGGTATAAAAAAGAAACACTGAAGAGGAAAAGAAGACCGGGGCTTACCACTTCTTTCACCATTCACGTAACTTTAGACCTCTCTGTGAAGTATAGGCAGTTGTATTTACTATCATGGGTTTATAGTAAGGATAATATATAGAGATATCGTGTATTGAAAAAGAAACAGCAGTGCTCAAATGGAGTCATTTGTGCTAAGTCCTGCATCAGCAAACCAAGACTTAATACCCAACTTAACTGCAGTTTTAGTGCCTCCCAGGGATGTAATCTTAACCAGTCAGTCTGTATTTTCTGGTCAGCACTAGTGAGGTAATCCACGTGATAGGCCCTTTCCATCCTCCAGAGGTGAGGTAATCTACATTTTCCTTTGTCACTGCCACCCTTCTGCCTCTAGAGGACTTGTGTTTTGTACAGCTCCGTGAAACCCCTTTCTATTTGCTAGATGGGATGCTGCCTGATTCACAAATCCTTGAATAAAGTCAATTTGATCTTTAAATTTACTCAGTTGCATACTTTGTAACACCTGAAAAATTAGTGAAAGAGTATAATACTCCTAATTATTATTTGTTAGCTATACTTTGTCCATTACCTTTAAGTGATTTGAAGAACATAAAGGTCAGGTCTCATTTCAGGAAAGCTTATGTATAACCAAAGATTTCCAAAGCCCAGGTAACGATCAGCACAACCTGATTCCAGGAAAACCTCGTTCTGGCAGGATTTGAGCTGTAAAAGCAAGAGTAAATAGCACTCAAGAGCAGGCAAGTTTTGCTGAATTCAATTCTCAAGTGGACATGGACGTGTCTCCTAACTTTCTCTGTTCTATGCTGATCTATTTCAGGACCAGGGAAGTGTGCTCAGGATCACTACAGCTTTAGTCTCTTATCCTTATGCCACTGTGGCTAGCCGCCCCTGCTGTTTAATCAAAACTGCCGATCAAAGTCACCTCTGAAAGACAGGCGGATGAGGCAGTAAGTTAGGACCGTCATTCTGTTAGAAAAAGGGTAGGATAGGTAACCCAATGTGCTTTTTTATAGCCCAAAGCTAGAAGGTTTTTGATTGATCTGATATGAAACAATGTTTTCTGCCTTTGAATTTCTTTAGAGTTTTAAGGATTTTAAACAATGTAGAATTACCAAGAAAAGATTTTTTTTTAATACATAAGAACTTGAAAGAAGAAAAATGGAAAAAAACTCAAAACATGTGGAGGGACTTTTGTACATATCCACTTATGAACAAACCTGTCCTTTCTGATAGGGCTCCATGGGTCAAATTATCTAGCAGGGCAAGCAGATCATTTTCAAGAACTGAAGACAGTTATGAGGGAGGGGAAGAAATGCATCATCTTTTCAGATGAAAGGAAAGTTAATGTTAGTCTTTGTAATAATCTTAATCATCTTAGAGATTTAAGAGAAACACAGAAGATGCAGGCTCAGGATGAATTATAGGAACCCTAGGTTCAGAGATTTGAGAAGACTGGACAGGGAGACTTATGATTGTTATAATTAATTCAAATAGATGGTACTGAATGTTTCTCTCTATGTGCTACCTTGTTATTAACTAATTATATTAATGCTTTTATGACCTAAAGTAGGACAGCCAAAGAACATTATTACCATAGAATGAATGAGGAAACAGAATATATAACACAGTAGACTGGAGGAATTGGTGCTCTTAAAATAAAGACTAGATTTTCAGACTAATTTTTCTATGTAATTTCTTCTTTCAACTCAAGTTGCTTCATCTTTTTTTTTTTTTTTTAGAAGATTTTATTTTATTTATGTGATAGAGACAGCCAGCAAGAAAGGGAACACAAGCAGGGGGAGTGGGAGAGGAAGAAGCAGGCTCCTAGCAGAGGAGCCTGATGTGGGGCTCGATCCCAGAACACCGGGATCACACCCTGAGCTGAAGGCAGATACTTAATGACTGCGCCACCCAGGCGCCCCAAGTTGCTCATCTTTAAAATGGGATTGAAAGGGCGCCTGGTGGCACAGCAGTTAAGCGTCTGCCTTCAGCTCAGGGCGTGATCCCGGCATTAAGGGATCGAGCCCCACATCAGGCTCCTCTGCTAGGAGCCTGCTTCTTCCTCTCCCACTCCCCCTGCTTGTGTTCCCTCTCTCTCTGGCTGTCTCTATGTCTGTCGAATAAATAAATAAAATCTTTAAAAAAAAATAAAATGGGATTGAAAACATTTTTCTTAATGCAGAAGGCTGCCTCAGAAGTGTTCAGGATTATAACTTGCATCTCTACGATCTATTTCATGTCTGAATCTGAGCAAAAGGCCATTTTCATAATGCTATAATTAAATGAGATATATTATGAACTTTTTCCCAGACCACAGTCTGAGTAGAACCTAAGTAAATATAGGCCCACTTCAGGGATGTTGTGGGTTGGGTTTCAGACCACTGTGATGAAGTGAATATTGAATTGAAGTGAATATTGCAATAAAATGAGTCCAATGAATTTTCTGGTTTCCTAGTGCACATAAAAGTTATGTGTACACTGGACTCTAGCCTGTTAAGTGTGCAATAACATATCTAAAAAGGTACTTATCTTGATTAAAAAATACTTGATGGCCAGTGTTGCTGGTGGAGGGTCTCAGCTAATGCTGATGGCTTCTGAGTGATCAGGGTGCTGCTGGCTGAAGGCTGGGGTGGCTGTGGCAGTTTCTTAAGATAACTGTGAAGTTAGCTACACCAATGGACTATTTCTTTCACTTGAACACTTAGTAGCTATTGTAGGGTTATTAATTGGCTGAATTTCGATACTGTTGTGTCACAGGTAATGAGAGGCCTGAGGAGAGGGAGAGAGATGGACAACAGTTGGTCAGTGGAGCAGTCAGAACACACACATTAATCAATGAAGTTCACCGCCTTATATGAGATGGTTTGTGACGCTCCAAAAACAATTACTGTATGAAAGTCGAGGATCACCGATCACAGATGATCATAATAAATACAATAATAATGAAAAAGTTTGAAATATTGTGAGAATGACTAAAATGTGACACAGAGACACGAAGTGAATAACTGCTGTTGGAGAAATGGTGCCAATAGACTTGTTTGATGCAGGGTTGCTGTAAACCTTCAGTATGTGGAAATGTGGAATCTACGAGGTACAATAAAATGAGTAATGTCCTTAGTCTCAACTACAATGAAACTATAGTCTTTGGAGAATTTACAGTCATCTGCCTTAAGTACACCAGGCCTCTCTGGCTGATTCAGGATTTGTCTTTAATTATATACTGGTGGACTATGATTCTTTAAGTTCATTTCCAGACAGCTTGTGGTGAAAACATATTATAGTTCGGCATTGTTTAAAAAACTGCCAGTTACAGATTTGTCCACTTGTTTATAATTCTTTGATATACTTGAACTCCTTGAAACTTTAGAAAACACATAGAAGGTGACTCTTCTGAGTAGACGAGTTCCCATTGCACTAGAAAAGCAGGTAGCTGGTTCATTATTAAATGAGCTATAAAAAAAAAATATTCAAAAGTCTAGTTTGAGCTCAACAATTAGCAAAGAAAATTGTGTAGCATTTTATTTTAACCATTTGATAAAATCTATTTCTTGATTAGTATGCTTTTTATTGTATTTTCCTTTGCTGATCTAGTGTCTCAATATCATTTTTTTTTCTGGTAATAATTGATATTTTGAGTTGAGGCAGGGACCTTGCTTTTATTTCCTCAGTAAGTGATACATTCTGCTGTACCAATTAATACTGCCACCAGTAGCTCATGAGGGGTCTTTTCTTCTCTACATCCTCACCAGCACTAGTCATTTTTTATCTATTTGAGTCCAGCCTTTCTGACAGGTGTAAAGTGATCTCATTGTAGTTCTGATTTCCAGTTCCCTGATGATTAGCCATGGTGAACATCTTTTCATGTGTCTGTTGGCCATGTGTATGTCTTCCTGGGAAAAATGTCTACTTAGATCCTTTGCTCATTTTTAATCAGATTTTTCGGGTGTTTAGTTGTAGGAATTCTTCATATACTTTAGATTTAATCCCTTATCAAATATATTATTTGCAAATATCTTCTCCCATTGAGTAGGTTGCCTTTTTGTTTTGTTCATGTTTCCTTTGCTGTACAAAAGCTTTTTATTTTGAAGAAGTCTCAGTAATTTGTTTTTGTTTCCCTTGTGTTGGGAAATGTACCTAGAAAAATGTTGCTATGGCCGATGTCAAAGAAATTACTGCCTGTTTTCTCTTGCAGGATTTTTATGGTTTCCTGTCTCACGTTAAGATCTTTTATCCAGTTTGAGTTTATTTTTGCGCATGGTGTAAGAGAGTGATCTAGTTTCATTCTTTTGCACGTAGCTATCTAGTTCGCCCATTTATTGAAGAAACTTGTTTCCCCATTTTATATTCTTGTCTCCTTTGTCGTAGATTAATTGCGCATATAAAGGTGCATTTATTTCTGGGCTCTCTTTCGTGTTCCGTTGACCTATGTGTCTATTTTTGTGTCAGTACCGTACTGTTTTGATTAGTATAGGCTCGTAGTATATCTTGAAATCTGGAGTTGTGATACCTCCAGCTTTTGTTCTTTCTCAGGATGGCTTTGACTATCTGGGGTCTTTTGTGGTTCCATGCAACTTTTAGTATTTGTTCTAGTTCTGTGAAAAATCCTATTGGTATTTTGATAGGGATTTCATTGAATCTCTAGATTGCTTTGGATAGAACGGGTATTTTTAACTATATTAATTGTTCCAATCCATAAGCATAGAATATCTTTCTATTTGTGTCATCTTCACTTTCTTTCATCCATTTTCTCTAGTTTTCAGAGGACAGGTCTTTCACCTCCTTGGTTAAGGGAGATTCCCATTCACCTGTTTAAGGGATAAAGTTATTCCAATTTTTACTTTTATGAAATCTTTTTACATGCTTCTTTGTTACCAGGTGAATAATAGTATAGATTTCTACATATAAAAATAAAAGATATGAACATTTCAAATTGTGCTAGATGATGCTGTGTTGTTCTGGGAAGGGTTTTACTAATTTACATGCCCACCCATAGTGTGTGAGAATGCCTGATTCCCACATCCTTCCTTTATCTAGACATCGATAGTCATCTTAATTTTTGTCAACCTGCTACAACAAAAATGATGCCTTATTGTTTTAATTTACCTTTCCATAATTACCAGCAAACTTGGGAATCTTTCTCTTTTTAATTTATTCTCTGTATTACCTTTTCATAACATTTGCTCATCTTTTCTATTCAGTTATCAATCTTTTTGATTTAGAGGGGTTCTTAATATAATACATGTCAATTTGCTACTTGTTTTTAATTTTATAAATGGTGTCTTTTAAATCTCAAATAATCAACTCCTCTTTGTCTGGAGTCTGCTTTTGAGTATGGTGTTAGAGGTCTAGTTATAGTTAGTATTTTCAGATGTGGTTATTAAGTGTGCTGTGCTTTGTCCACAGGTTGATTCTAAAAATTAAAATTTGGGGCGCCTGGGTGGCACAGCGGTTAAGCGTCTGCCTTCGGCTCAGGGCGTGATCCCGGCGTTATGGGATCGAGCCCCACATCAGGCTCCTCCGCTGTGAGCCTGCTTCTTCCTCTCCCACTCCCCGTGCTTGTGTTCCCTCTCTCACTGGCTGTCTCTCTGTCGAATAAATAAAAAAATAAATAAATAAAATAAAATCTTTAAAAAAAATTAAAATTCAGTAAGCAGGTTTTATAGTATTAGAGTATGTAAATGTTGGTTCACTGTAAAATGAGTATATTTGGGCTCTTAGGGAAAGAAATCTGTTGGTACTAACCTTATGCATCTCAAAGGCACGTGATATCAAGCACAAAATTCTGTCTCTCTCGCTTCCTCTTTCTTTATAATACTCAAACACTTGCTCAAGAATGGTATCACATTTTAGTTTGCTTCATAATCATTAGTTTTTGTATAATTCTTTTTCTTAATGTTTTTAATTGTTCTCACATGAAAACATTGGTTATCAGTAGGATAGAAAGGAAGACGAGTACTCAAAATTAAAGCAAATCTAATTCTGAGAAACCTGACTTTATAGGCCTATCATCAGGACTCAATTGGTAGATGTATATGAAGTATTTGTTTACTAAGATGTTAAAGGGTTTGAATCTGGAGGTACATGTTGGAGCTAGTGCGGTTACAAGCAGGTCAGTGTCCTCAGTTCTTCTGGGTCTCATCTTAAGAACTTTTTTTAACTTCTGGATCTTTACACGTGAGCACATGGTCAGTAATTCCTTATGAAACAGGGGGTTCAGGTTGAAACTTTCATTCCCATTGAAAAGTGAACTCTAAATTGGGTGGGACCCTACAGATGCTATTTGTTTCTGGTGGGGCATAAGAAGGCGGCACTGGGAAAAGTAATTCTCCCCAGGTGGCTCAGAAAAATGAGGACATTTCTGAAAAAGCCATTAAATCTTTGAAAAGACTTATCAATACAAAAATGTGTCTATTATGTGGCACAGAATAATGTAGAGTAAGGCCTTTCAAAATCAGGCAATTGCCACAGTTGGAATTATTTTAGGATACTAGAGACTTTCTTAGGTTTCTCCATGCAGCATTATTTTTAAAATGATAGATTACATGTTTAGAATAGGGGCAGGTGGGGAGAGAAATGGAGCATATATTGAGTAGAAAAGTATTCCTAAAAGGTCTGCCCTGAAAGATGAAATGAACTAGCATGCTGGTTGGGGTCATTTGCTGCAATTTTCTCCTTTGGTTTCCTGTTACTGAATGGTCTACTAACCCTCTTTCCTACCTGTGGATTGGAGATCTTTGCCAATATTCCAACACAGGGGTCAGCTCTCATTTCATTTACATTTCTTTCTTGCTTAAAACGAACAAACAAGCTACAAACCCTGAAATGACATTCATTCTCTTTTGAATGGCTTGGGAATCCTTTGGCAAGTATCCATGACAGAAATCCACACATCTTGGCATTAATGTTGACGAAGAATAAAGCCTGGATCCTAAGCTCGACTTCCGTATGTTATAACTCAGCACGATTGTTATCATCCTCTGTTAAGTAAATCTGCAAATCATGCTGAGGGCTGGGTGCTCTTGAACAGCAGTCATAAAATAAGACTTTATGAAGCTAGAGTGATGGTCATGGTTGTCTCTGTTTACGTGTTTAATAAATCCTGGACTCCAATAACTGTGTGCCTCTGCCGTTTGAAGTAATGCCAAATTAACAATCTAGGGGAGGGGTAGATAAGGTTAATAATACACTTTAGTTAATAAATAGTTCATTTCAGCATGTCGTCTGAGTTTAAATACTTGGGGTTGGCTGTGATTGAAATTACATAGCAGCAGGAATGAAAATATTTTCTGTAAAAAAAATGATTTGCTGTGACCATTAAACTAGTTTTTATGAGAGAAAATGTGTGTTCTCTCACAGAGACCAATGTTGATCATTTTAACAACAACCTGAATAATGGAGTAACTTGTCAAATTTTTATAAGTTGACATTTAGGGGTATTTTTGATTTAAGGGTGACAATTGAAAGGTGGTTTAATGCCATGTTAGGAAAAAAAGGAGCCTCGAATCTTATGCTATGCAGGATTACAGTTACAGAAAAGAAAGCGACTTGAAATTATACAACCAATTATGTTTACTTTCATATACTCTCTGGGGACAAAAAAAAAATGTAAGCACTGGAATTGTTGGGTTTGAATAAATGAGAGCCAATACGTGAAAATTACAATTACCAGTTACCATATACTTTTCTCATCCAGATACTAACCAGGTCCAACCCTGCTTAGCTTCTGAGATCAGATGGGATCAGGCATGTTTAGGGTGGTATGGCTGTAGACTTACCCTATATTTCTACTTACAACTTCTACACACGATTTTTACCCCTTTAAAAATACTTAGTTACCTGCAACCTTAACTTGTTGCAGAATTTAGCCTCACATAACTAAATATTATTGTAGCCCTTTATAATATTATTATAGCTGTTTACTAGAAGATGATTGTCTGTACAAGGCATCTACTCATTATGGTTTACCTGACTGCCTCCCCGGGGTTGTGAGGTCGAACCTGTGCAGTCATATATGGAGTCACTGGTCTTGCCTTCCGGTAGACATTTGTGTGAAACCACTTACCTTCTGGGCTCTGGATTTTGTCTAGAGTATGGCAGCCATCTTATGATCTTGATGTGACAAACGTGCAGATGAAAGCGACATTCTGAAAATGGCAAAGGAGAGAGAGAGCCCTCAGGTCCTTGATGATGTGATTGTGTCACTAAATTAACCAACTCTGGACCAATCTCTCTACAGATTGTTATTATTGCTATAACAAGCAATCATAATTGCTTATTATTATGACATAAGTGCTTTTAGCTTTTTAAAAATTTATAGTTGACATTCAATGTTATATTAGTTTCAGGTGTACAAAACAGTGATTTGATAATTCTGTACATTACACCATGATAAGCTTTTTATTTTGGTGCAATCCCAATTGTTTATTTTTGCTTTCGTTTCCCTTAACTCAGGAGACATATCTAAAAGAATATTACTAAGGTTGATGTCTAAGAGATTACTGCCTACTTTTTTTAAAGGAGTTTTATTGTTTCAGGTCTCAAATTTAGGTTTTTAATCCATTTTGAATTTATTTTTCTGAAAAGTGTTGGAAGGTGGTCCACTTTAATTCTTTTGTTTGTAGCTGTCCAGTTTCCCCAGCACCATTTATTAGAAGAGACTATCTTTTCCTCATTGTATATTCTTGGCCCTTGTGTTGTAGATTAATTGACCACACAAGTATGTGGTTATTTCCAGTTCTCTATCCTGTTCCATTGATCTATGTGTCTTTTTTTGTTTCAGTACCATACTGTTTTGATAGCTTTGTATCTTGAAATTGATATCTTGTGATAGATACCTCCAGCTCTGTTTTTTTTTTTTTCCTCAAGATGGCTTTGGCTATTCAGGGTCTTTTGTGTTGCCATATAAATTTTAGTATTATTCTAGTTCTGTGACAAATACTATTGGCATTTTTGATAGGGAGTGTAATTGCTATTACTCTTTAAGATCTATCTGGGGACAAAAAAATATATACAAATAAGATATAAATTTTGTTGCTTGTTACAGTGAGCATTTTGTCTTTGGACTTTTCCCTCTACCTACGCTAGTTTTGTCCTATACATGATGATAGCACAGTGTTGTTTACCACCAGCCACTGGCATGCCTTGGAACTCTTTTCTTTTGGAATTGGTTTCATAGATTTGAGATGAGAGGGTAGTATCACTGATAGTCCCTGAAAATATCGCATCATGAATTACAAGTCTTATGAAATATGTGTTCTAATTTGCTCTTACCAAAGGCAGCTTTGGTGCAAATGCCAGTTTGCAGGATCTACTTTTCTCCATGAGGCGCACACCGTGCCATGGGAGATGATGGCAAAGATGTATTGGGATTTTGAAATCTCATTTGCAAACTCCCACGTGAAGTCTTTCCAGCTCTGTGAGGTCAAAGAGCTTCTTTAAGCTGTTCTTCCAGTTGGGAAATGTCCTCATTAACCAGAGCAGCTCCGATTGTGTGTGATGGAAGGTCAAAACCAAGCTGATTTTCTTATTTTTCTTCCTCCCACATTACTTTTCAAGCAAAATTGGATCTAATCATTTTAAGGAGTTTAATATGTTTTAGTAACAGTTTTGACTTACCAGAAGCAATCAGGGATTCATACACTGACAAACTCTAAAGTTGACTATGATTATACAGCATAACTAACACAGTCAGTCATCATCTCCTAATTATGAAACTTTTAAGTTTATGTAATAATGAGAAAGTTATCTTTGTTTCCTTTAGTTATATGAAGATTTTGTTATCAGTGATTAAAATACTGGTCAAATAGAGAGTGAGTTATTCAGTCTTTAAAAAAATATTTTGTGTTGATTTGGGTTACACTACATAGGCAGGAACCATCAGACCTTTAACAATAATCACTTATTGAACATGGTCTTTCATTCTCTAAACTCTGTGTTCTTTTTACCAAGGAATGTTCTCCTGCACCGGGTCCAATTAGAAATGTCTTATTTATCCTTCACGATTCAAACTTATGGTGTTGTTTTTGGATGGAAATTCTATCATTCCCCCCGCCCCCCACTGTCTGTGCTAGTGATCTGACTGACAATAGTGATAAATGGTATATGCTTAACAAAAGCTACTTCCTCTGCTCCAAGTAGACTTTACCCTTGTTGAGGGTGGGAGTATGGTCTTATTTCTTGATGTCGAGTAGATACTTTATAAATATTTGTTGCATGAGTTAAGAAAAATGGCCCTGTACACATCTACTTTGAATTCCTCTAACTTATTGTGCAAAGTGATTGTGACGAATCAAAACAACTGTCATGTTTTCAGTTGTGCACTGAATCCTCTTAGGTCAGGCAGTAGTATGTGGGTGGGATGAACTTCTGGATTGGTGGAGAGTGAACCAATTGGTGACCTTAGTGAACTCAGTCTACCACAAAAATAAGGAAAATAAGGCAAAACAACAAAAACCACCATTTCAGAACTCTGAAAATTACCAGACATAGAACAAACTGTCAGGCATATATTTAAAAGAAAATATTGGTTTTAGGTAAGATAGGAGGGTCTTTGATATTTTAACCTGAAGCTATTCCCATCCTCTTCCTTTTCTTAGCTTAGCGGCATGTAGTTGCCAGTAATTTTGCAACCAATGAGGACTGACATCTTTTGGAGCTCCGTTAAATGTTTTATCCCCAGAAAACAGTAAATACTTTCCCCCCCAAATTTGTGGCTTCCTGCAAAACCTCTTTTTCGAGGGTATTATGGTTATTTGATTTAACTTAGAGCTCAGTTTGGTAGAAATGCTCTGTCCCCAAGATTTCACTCAAAATAGTAGCAGTCTGCTATCAACATCACAGTTGTATAAGGCTGTTGTTTTAGTAGGTATAAATGAGATCTTGAGTGGAAAATTAAAAAGAGTATAAACTATGACCAATAATGCAAGACTGGTTTAACATAAAATCAACAAATAAGTAGAAAAAAGGACAGAAACTGCATGGTCATCTTAATATATGGGGAGAAAGCATTTGATAAAACATAACATTCTTTCATAAGACACTGAGTACAGTAGATACAGAAGGTAAGTTCCTTACTCTGATTAAGGATATCTTGAATAAACCCCAAATTAACATTCGTGTTGAAAGCCTGAATGCTTTCCCACTAGGATCAGGAACAAGATAAGGAGGTTTGCTCCCACCGCTTCTAGTCAATACTCATCATAAGTTCTAGCCAGGGGAATTCGGCAACAAAGGAAATAAAAGGCATCCGGATTGGAAAGGAAGAAGCATTTCTATTTGCAAATGACATAATATTGTATATAGAAACTCCTAGGGAACCCACTAAAAATTGAACTTACTAACAAGCTGCAATCAAAAAGACAAAAAATAATAAGTATGGGCAAGCGTGTAGAGAAATTGGGACTCTCTTTATTGCTGTTGGAAATGTAAAGTGCTATAGCTATGCTGGAAATGATCCTGTCAGTCCTTGAAAATTTTAAACAAAGTTACCCTATGTCCCAGCAATTTTACTCCTATGTACGTACCCAGAACAAATGAAAACCTATATCTATACAAAAAGTTGTACAAACATGTCCATAGCAGTATTATTTATGTCATTAAAAAGCGGAATTATCCCAGTTGTCTATCAACTAGTGAATGGATAAAGAAAATCAAATATATCCATATAATGGAATACTAGTCAGTCGAAACGAGGAAGGAAGTATCTTCTTTAATACATGCTACGAAATGGATAACCCTTGAAAACAGGTTAAATAAAAGAAGTCTGTCATAGAAGACCATATATTATATGATTACATGTCTGTGAAATGCTCAGAGTAGGCAAAGTCTTTGTTTTAAAGTCTATTTTGTCTGATAAAAGTGTTTTCCGTCCAACTGTTTTTTTGTCATTTTACTTCCAATTGCATGGAATATCTTTTTCCCTTTCAGTCTGTATCTTTAACTTTGAAGTGAGTCTCATAGTTAAGTCTTGTTTTTTATCCATTCAGCCATCCCATGTATTTTGATGGAAGCATTTAGACCATTAACACTTAGAGCAATTGTTGATAGGTATACGCTTATCACCATTTTGTTACTTGTTTTTGTTTTTGTAGTTCTTCTCTGTTCCTTTCTTGTTCTCTTGCTCTCTTCTCTTGTTATTAATAACTTCCTTTAGTGCTATGCTTCTATTCCTTTCTCTTCATTTTTTGTTTATCTATTAAAAGTTTTTGGCTTGAGGTTACCATGAGGTTTATGTGTAATATCCTGAATATAAAACTATCTCGATAGTCACTTAAGTTAGAACACATTCTAAGACACTACATTTTTTACTACACCCTCTCCATGTTTCATATATATGACGTCATATTTTACATCTTTTAATTTTGTTAGTCTCAACTAATTTTTAGATAAAATTGACTTTATTACTTTTGTCTTTTGACCTTCCTGCTAGCTTTATAAGTGGTCGATCTACTACCTTTACTGTATGTTTGTTTTTTACTCGTGACATCTTTCCTTTCATATGTATACTTTTTTACTCTTATTATGGCTTTTTTTTCCACTTACAGAAATCCCTTTGACATTTCTTGGAGGTCTGGGTTAGTAGTGATGAACTTCTTTAATTTTGTATGTTTGGGAATCTTTTTAGCTCTCGTTCAAATCTAAATTATAACCATGCTAATTAGAGTATTCTTGATTATAGGTTTTTTCCCCCCTCTGAACTCAATGCACTTTTATTGGAAGTAAATAAAAGATAACCAAAAGAATACCTCATAATTTTATAAATTTGAATATAATCCTCAATAATATGGACTTACATTCCACAAAGCTGAACTGATGGCCAACACTGCTTAGGGCCCTCTCTACCACAGGAGAGACAGTTGCCAAGACCCAGACATGGCATCATTGCCTTGAGGGCCACCAGCTAGCTGGTGGCAGGTTGACTCCATGGGCCCATTTCCATTATAGTGGGGGCCCATATACTTATTTTCAATATGGATTTGACTTCCATGCCTGCTATATCTCTTCCAGGACTACCACTGTAAACTTATGAAATGGATTGTAGGCTTTTTCTTTTCAGCCCTTGGAATATATCATGCCACTCATTTCTGGCCTGCAAAATTTCTGCTGGAAAATTTGCTTATAGCCTTACGGGGTTTCCCTTGTATGTAACTAGTTGCTTTTCTCTTGCTACTTTAAGATTCTCTCCTTTAATGTTTGGCATTTTAATTATTTTGTGTCTTGTTTTGGACCTCCTTAAGTTCATCTTACTTTAGGCTCTTGGTGCTTTCTGGACCTAAATATTTGTTTCCTGCCTCAAGTTGGAGAAATTTTCAGCTCTTATTTTTTCAAATAAGTTTTCTGCCCCTTTCTCTTCCCCTTCTGGGACACCCCCCCCCCCATAATGCGAATGTGAGTCTACTTGATGTTGTTCCAGACATCTCTTAACCTAGTCTCATTTAAATTTTTTTTTTTTTTTTTTTTTTGCTTTTTAGCTTGATCACTTTCCATACTCTGTCTTCCAGATCACTGATTTGTTTTCCTGTACCCTCTAACCTGCTGTTGATTCCCTCCAGCTTATTTTTTATTTCAGTGATTGTATTGTTCACCTCGGATGGTTCTTTTTTCATATTTTCTAACTCTTTGTTGAAATCCTCACTGAGTTCATTCACTCTTAAGTCTATTGAGCGTCTTTATGACCATTGCTTTGAACTTTTTATCAGGTGGATTGCACATCTCTGTTTTGTTTAGTTCTTTTTCTGAAGTTTTGTCTTACTTTTTTGTTTGGAGCATATTCCTCTGTTTTCTCTCTCTCTCTTTTTGTTTTTTTTTTTAACATTTTGTGTTTATTTTTATCAATTAAGCAGAAGAGCTACTTCTCCTAGTCTTGAAGGAATAGCTTTGTGTAGTAATATCCTCCATGAAGACTGCATTTTCTTGGCAGCTGCGGCTGGCTGGCTGGGGCTGTAGGGAGTGCAGGCTGGGGGTTCTGGAGTACTTTGTACTGGGGCTACCCTGGTAGGATCACTGGAAGTGAAGGCATGGGCCATGGGATTTCAGGGTTCCCCATACAGAGGGCACCCTGGCAAATCAGCTGAAGCTTAATGAGGTGCAGGCTGGGGGTCTTGGGGCATTCACGAGGGGCACCCTGGAGATGAAGCAGATACCAGCCAGCGTCCTGTTATGGTCTGCTCAGGAGTCACTCTGGTGGGGAGGCTGGAGATGAAGCAGGCACTGGCTGGGTGATCCTGCTGTGATCCATGTAGGGGCCTCCCTGGTGGGGCAGAAAGAGCTGAAGCAGGAGCAGCTCAGGTGGTCCCATGGCACTCCATACAGGGTACCCTGATGAGTCATCTGTAGCTGAAGCGGGTGTGGGCTTGGTGTTTTGTCCCTATGCCACCCTGGCAAGATGACTGAAGCTGTAGTGAGTGCTGTCAGGGGTGTCCTGGTGTGTGCTGCGCTGGGTCTGCCTTTATGGGATGGCTTGCCCTCCAGTGGGTACACGTGGTAGGGCTGCCTTGAGGAGTTGGCTAGGGCTGCTGGGGCCGTGGGTCCTGTGGCTCACTGGGGTAGCAGGCTTGTTAGTGGACCCAGACCTTGCTTCCATTTGCATTGTCAAGGTGGAGTGGGGGTCAAAGACAATGATGCTTGCCTGCCCCTCTGACCCCACAGCTCCCTCACCCTTTGGCAGATGCTCTGGATCTTTTCCTTTATATTCCAGTTGCCCTTTTGAACTGTGGCTTTTTTATGTGCTCCGGGGAAGGTGAATCTGCTCAGTGTCCCTTAGAGCCACCCCTCTCCACTGCAGTTCCCAGAACTGGGGGTGGGGTTTCTGTGATTACCATATCTCTGTCTCTCTTGCCAGTCTCTTTGTGGTCCCTCTATCCTTTGTTGCATAAAAGCTGTTCCGTCAGCTCTCAGTTCTTCCTCGGGGGAATTACTCTATATGTAGGTGTAGATTCAGTGTGTCCAGGGAGGAGGGAAGTTCAGGGGCTTCCTACCTTGTCATCTTACACCCTCTCTAAGTTCTTATTTATTTTTCTTAGCTTTGTGCTATATTATACTATGCTGATAACTATAGTTTTTAATTTTTTAAAAGATTTTTTATTTACTTGAGAGAGAGCATGAGAGAGAATGGGAGAGATCATGAGCAATTGGGAGGAGCAGAGGGAGAAGCAGACTCCCCACTGAGCAGGTTGCCCAATGCAGGACGGGATCCCAGGTCCCCGGGGTCATAACCTGAGCCGAAGGCAGATGCTCAACCAGCTGAGCCACCCAGGTGCCCTGATCACTGTAGTTTTATAATGTCTTGCTATCATTAAAGCAAGCCATTGAGTTTTTAAATTTTAAATATCATGTTTAGCATTTCTGAAAGTACTTCCCCATATACAGATTTACCATCATTGTGAAAGTAACTTCTTTTTTGGGGGTAAGTTTTTATTTAATAACAGTTAACAAGCAGTGTAATATTAGTTTCAGATGTACGATTTAGTGATGCAACACTTCCATACAACACCTAATGCTCATCACAGGTGCACTCCTTAATTCCCATCCCCTATTCAACCCATTCCCCTGCTCACCACCCCTCTGGTAACCATCAGTTTGTTCTCTACAGTTAAGAGTCTGTTTCTTGGTTTGCCTTCCCCTATGAGTTTTATGTTTTTTTATTTTTTGAATTCCATATATAAGTGGAATCATATGGTATTTGTCTTTCTCTGACTGATATTGTTAGGCATAATACTCTCTAGCTCCATCCACATCATTGCAAATGGCATTTCATTCTTTTTTATGGCTGAGTAATACTTCATTTTGTGTGTGTGTATACACACACACACACCTTCTTCCTTATTCATCAGTGAGGGACTTTTGGGCTCTTTCCATAATTTTGCTATTGTTGATAATGCTGCTATAAACATGACAATGCATGTATCCCTCAAATTAGTATTTTTGTATTCTTTGGGTAAGTGCCTAGTAGTACAGTTGCTGGGTTGTAGGGTAGCTCTATTTTGAACTTTTTGAAGAACCTCTGTACTGTTTTTCAGAGTGCCTGCACCAGCTTGCATTTCCACTAGTAGTGTAAGAGGGTTCCCCTTCTCCATATCCTTTCCTACATCTGTTGTTTCTTGTGTTATTAATTTTAGCCATTCTGACTGGTGTGAGGTGATATCTCACTGTAGTTTTGATTTATTTTTCCCTGATGATGAGTGATACTGAGCATCTTTTCATGCGTCTGTTGGCCATCTGTGTGTCTTCTTCGGAGAACTGTCTATTCATGTCTTCTGCCCATTTTTTAACTAGATCATTTGTTTTTTGGGTATTGAGTTTGAGAAGTTCTTTATATGTTTTGGATCCTAACCCTTTATTGGATATGTCATTTGCAATTATCTTCTCGCATTCCATAGCTGCCTTTTAGTTTTGTTGATTGTTTCCTTCACTGTGCAGAAGCTTTTATCTCAATGAAGTCCCAATAGTTTGTTTTTGCTTTTATTTCCCTTGTCTCAGGAGACATATCTAGTAAGGAGTTACTATGGCTAATGTCAAAGAGGATACTTATGTTCTCCTCGAGGATTTTAATGGTTTCCTAGCTCACATTTAGGTCTTTAATCCATTTAGAATTTATTTTTGTGTATGGTATAAGAAAGTGGTCCCATTTCATTCTTCTGCATGTTGGTGTCCAGTTTTCCTAACACCATTTGTTGAAGAGACTGTCTCTTTTCCATTGGATATTCTTTCCTGCTTTGTCAAAGATTAATTGACCATACAGTTGTGGTTCATTTCTGGATTTTCTATTCTGTTCTATTGATCTATGTGTCTATTTTTGTGCCAGTACCATACTTGATCACTACCACTTTGTATGTAATATAACTTGAAATCTGGAATCTTGTTGTCTCCAGCTTTGCTTTTCTTTTTCAAGATTGCTTTGGCTATTCAGGCTCTTTTTAGTTCCATACAAATTTTAGGATTTTTTGTTCTAGCTCTGTGAAAAATGCTGTTGGCATTTTGATACAGGTTTCATTAAATGTGTAGATTGCTTTGGTAATATAGACATTTTAACAATATCTGTTCTACCATGAGCATAGAATGTTTTTCTGTGAAATTAATTTCTACTAGGCTGCATGCAGTTATCAAAACATAAAAAATAGCTCTCATGAGTAGAGTGACCATTAACTTTTTTACCTTAACTAGAGTGAAATAAGCCATGTTAAATAATTATAGAGGAACTATAGGCATAATATGAGACCATCCTAGGCCACCAAGACATAGTTCATCCCCCTTATCAGTAGGAGTCAAATAACAGGATCATGGGTCAATTAATTTCTTCAACTGTGTAATTTTTTGCAGAATCTGTGGACTTGAACTTTGTAAAGAGATGGAAGGTTGTCCACTAGAGGTGATAGAAAATAATTAATATAGAGTTATACTTGGGTTAAATTCTGGTTTTGCCATTGACTACTTGTTTGTCCTTAGGCAAATTATTTAATTTTTGAGGTTTAATTTTCATGTACATCATGTATATAATGTGAGAGTAATAAACTGTTTCATGATGTTATATGGGGATTATGTGACATGCCTGATAGAGTACTTCTCAGCCTCTCAATAATAGTAGCTATCACTTTATAAACATGACTTCTTTTTTCTTACAAGATGTGACTTACAGACTCAATATTCAATATTATGCTTTCAGACCTTACAGGTAATGTGGAGCAAAGGTCTCAGGAACTTGAATGTGACATAATTTAAAAAGAAGATACAACTGTTTAAAGTGAGGCTTGTGGTCAGTACATTAGTTAAAGTACGTGTAGATGTAATTATAAAACTTGTTGATTCCTGCAATAAAAACTTCCCATTTATGGGGCATCTGGGTAGCTCAGTGTGTTGAGTGTCCAACTCTTGATTTTGGCTCAGGTCATGATCTCGGGGTCATGGGATCAGAGCCCTGCACTGTGGGGAGTCTGCTGAAGATTCTCCCTCCCTCCCACTCTTCCTCTGCCCGTCCCCAGTGTGCACTTGCATGTGTGCATTCTCTCTCTCTAAAATAAATAAATCTTTAAAAAAAAAACCCTCTGTCCATTTATAAGAAGTCATTCCTTTCTGTAGATCATTGCTTTATAAACTGCTGGGTCCCAGAAGGAATATTATAGTCTTGAGGCAGCAGAAGTTTGCATTTTAAAAAAATGGTACCCTCATCAAGCTGCTAATCTGATTTGAAAAATTTACATATCTTTTCCCTGAATCCTGAATATTCATGACTTTCCCTAGACCTAGATGAAGCAAGTGCTTTGAGGAATTTATTGTAGCACATATTCAGGCCCCTTGGATTTTCAAAGCTTCTTTATCTCTTTGCTTCAGGATATAATAAAAGCATAAGAATATCAGGAAGAGGTTAATACCAAGCTCTACGATATATCTCAAAGCAGTAATTTGATACATTAAGTTGTGATTAACAATAGTTAATTTAAGTATTTAAGAGATTACTGCTGTCATTGGGTACTTCAAAAAAACTTTTTGAAGAAAATATATATTGTATGAACACAAAAACTGTAATAAGAATTTTAAAATGAATTTATTCACTAATAGACTAACATATTAGTGTTTTTAATACTATCTGCAGCCTTTTTACACCCCTGTATAATCTTTAGGTAATGTAATTAAAGGGTAGACAGTTGTGTATTTTACACTGTGACACAGAATAATTTCTAATTACTATGTAACCCTTTCTCTATGTGAAAGGAGCTTTATCACTACAAGCGTCTCATCCTTAACACCAGAAGATATCATGTGTCGTTTCAGGGATCAACTAGACTTTAAACAACTACGCTGCCTTAAAATGGAAATGATGGGGACTAATCCAAACCTCTGTAAAATAAATTACCAGCTCTCTCAAACACAAATGACAAAACAAAACAATGCTAAATGGCTCTTGCAAGGAGTAAAAATAACAACTTTGCAATACAGTGTATCTTGCATACATACTATGCTTCCCAGCATCTCTGCTGCAGAATCAGGAAAAAGAAAACTCACTAAATCTTTTAATTTTTTTAAACAATCAGCTGGTTCCTAGGATCTTGATTGAGTAGTAATGTGATTCAAAGTGACCATAGGGGAGGAGAAATGGCTTGCTTTCCCCATCTAGTTTCCTATCCCTACTGGCAGTGTTGAAAGCCAGATGCATCTAGGAAAGGATTAAAATTCCATCAGTATACCCACTTGTCCAATCCTGCACAACAGTAATGGCTAGAGTATGTAGTGGTAATAATAAAAATAAAAAACAAGCTAGTAATCTCTGCATGAAACCTGAGGCTGAGAAACAGTGCTCTTCTCAGTAATGAACCCTTTGAGCCTGTAGCAGTTGAGGGCAAACCCAGTGCATGTGGTTGCTACACCCTGTTCTCCATCACCTCCTCTTTTAACCTCTAAGGATTTTATCCTTATGATTTTGTCTTCTGTAACCTCTCAAATACATTGTTCTAATTTGTACTGAAAGGCTGTTCAGTACTTCTGGGATTCTTGTGAACGTTCTGTAACACCCACTGGGTGTAGTGAGGCCCTCACATTAATTACTATGTCTTGCCTTAGAAAGAAAGGTTCTTTTTATTGGCTTTAAATTTAGTATCATCTCTGTTCTTCTCAATGCAGAGACAACCACAAAAAATCTAAATTCCTTGCCCAACGTTTTGAGATGAACTTTTTCATGTCACCAAAGTTTGAGCCTTTGTGATTAAACAATCATTAGTTGTTTTCTAGTAAATCATTTATTGCCTTATTTTCTCAAAAATAATACATTTCTCTATTAAGTATATCTCTTGCTACGTCGCAAACCACTCAAAACTCAGTAGCTTCAAACAATGATGATTCTGTGGGTTGACAATGTAGGCTAGGCTGAGTTGGTGGCGGTTCTTATCTGGGCCTTGTCTTTCATACTGTGCACAGCTGGTCTGGCTCATGAGTCTAAATTCAGCTCTTGCGGCAGCTGAGACTAGCTGGTTTCCTCAGCGTGGCTGGCTGGGATGACTGGGGCTCTCTCCATGTGATGATGTTCTCCAGCAGGCTAGCCCAGGCTTGTTCCCATGGTGACCAGCATGCAAGCATGAGAGAGTAGGAAAGAGTGAGCAGAAGCTCACAGTCTCTTGAGGCTGAAGAGACCCCAACACACCAGAATGGTATAAAAATTATTTAAAACTAAAGAAATCTGAGGTACAGCATGTATATAAAGAAACTTTTTGTAAGCCTGACTTATCTAATTAAATACAGAATTTTCTGAGAATGAAACTGCCATAAATCCTCTCTCTGAGGGAGCTTCCAGCCAGAAAGGAGACTGACCATTAGCACTGGGATGAGAAATTGCATAAACAAACACTATCAGAAGCTTCTACATCTTCCATTTGGTTCCTCTAGAAGCATATGTTTCTCAAAGAAGCCCTCTCTCTCCCACCTTCCCCTATTAAGCTGGTATATAAATCTTTACTCCTAGCTGTTAGGTAATCCATTCCTTATTGAGTGATCCAACATGCATGTGAATTAAATTTTTCTCTTGTTAATATGTATGTTGTCAATTAATTTACAGGCCCCCAAGCACCTTAAATTGGTAGAGAAAGTTTTCCTCCCAACAAGGCCTAGGTTTAGGTACAGATATATACCTAAATATATATATATATATATATCATATATATATATGACATACATATATGATATATATATTTTTGTGATATATATGATAAATATATATCACATATATATTTACCAGGAATTTCCCTCCCAGAGTGCCGGGTGGCTCAGTCACTTAAGTGTCTGCCTTTGGCTCGGGTCATGATCCCAGGGTCCTGGGATTAAGCCCTACATCGGGCTCCCTGCTCAGCAGAGAGCCTGTTTCTCCCTCTGTTGCTCCCCCTTCTTGTGTGCTCTCTCTCTGTCTGTCAAATAAATAAATAAAAATCTTAAAAAAAAAGATATTTCCCTCCTGCTTTGATTTCTACTTCACATGTAAATGAGCCCTCACATAAAATGTAAAATTTTATGTAATATATTTATATGTAGCCAGATTCAAAGGTGATGGAATGTGCATAATATAAATTTAGAAAATCTGTCACTGTCCAAACATCAAACCATAATAGGACCCTAATCACTGATAATGAAACCCCTAAAAATATATTTCCTGTATGTGGCTGACCTCAATATCTTGCATGAAAAGTTCAGGCACGCAACAGTTCTTTGGAATCCTCAAACCTAAAGGGTACTTCTAGCTTAAAAAACAGTAATGTGAACATTCCAGTGCAGTGTTATGGTGGGATTGAACCTTAGTGTCTCTGGGTTGGGGGACAATGAATACAGCTGGGTGTAAAAAATTAGGTCTTTTATTGAGAAGAGGATAATTACAAATCTGTATTCAGAACAGTGAACCCTCCAGTTCCCTGACCCCTTTGAATCTTAGAAAATGGTCTCCAAGTTTACTGTCCCAGAAGGGAGATTGTGGAGTCTTCCCTGGGGAAATGACTGACCTCAAGAAAAATATATTGAAATTAAAATTTGGAGCCCCTCTAACAAAATAGCCTGTTACTCTGCCTCACAAGACTCACCATATAAGAAATATATCTGTCATTCAGCCCTGCCTAAAGAGTGAGTTTTAAAGAGAGGGATGGGGAGGGAGGCAGAGGGAGAGAGAGAAAGAGAATCTTAGGCAGACTCCACACCCGGCACAGAACTGAAGACAGGGCTTGATCTCATGTCCCTGAGATCATGACCTGAGCCAAAATTAAGAGTCGGACACTTAACCAACTGAGCCATCCAGGCACCTCAAGCTTTCCATTCTTAAATATCAATGGAGACTAGAATCAGGAGACATTTGAGACATACCTCTCACATAAAACAGAGACCAAAACAAACAAAAAAGGAACAGCAATGACACAGGCATTGAAAACAGAAAAAAAATTAAAAGACCAAACTAGTGTTGTAGTTGGAAAGGGAACACAATATCACCAAATGAGAGAGAGAAACAGAGAGGAGATTTAGAAATGGAAAGAAAGCCCTGATAAATTTCAAAATATGATGGTAGATAATTGCAAAACAAAATTAAGATTTAAATATAATACTGAGAAAATCTCTAATAAAGAGAATATGAAGGTGGAGTATTCAGAAATAATAGTGAAAAAATATGAATACAAAAGGATGTTGCAAGGTAGTATAGTCTTTGAATAGCTAGAGTTATAGAAAGAACAGAAAAAATAAGAGAACTTTTCACAGAAGCAATTCAGGAAAGCTTCCCAGATCACAAAGTCAGATTGAAAGGACTGACAGAGTGACCCAAAGTATAAATTTTAAAGGACCTATATCAGGGCATGTAATCATGAAATACTAAGGCACTAGGAATAATGGGAATATTCTAAAAGCTTGTAAAGAGAAGTTAAAAAGTATAAACAATGGATTAAGAATTAAAATGGGAAAAGAAATTTTAGCAACAAAACCAGAAGCTAGAAGACAATGAAAAAACACCTTTAAATTCTTTTTTTTTTTTTAAGATTTTATTTATTTATTCGACAGAGATAGAGACAGCCAGCGAGAGAGGGAGCACAAGCAGGGGGAGTGGGAGAGGAAGAAGCAGGCTCATAGCAGAAGAGCCTGATGTGGGGCTCGATCCCAGATCGCTGGGATCACGCCCTGAGCCGAAGGCAGACGCTTAACCGCTATGCCACCCAGGCGCCCCAAAACACCTTTAAATTCTGAAGAAAAAATTATTTCTAACACATTTCCATAACAAATCAAGCCAGCTATCAAATTTGAGCACAGAATATAAACATTTTCAATTATTGAGAGGCTTTCAACAATTTATCTTCTCTGAATTTCTTGGGAAACTATTGGAGAATATGTTCTACTCAAAAAAGTCGTAAATCAGTACTGGTGAAAACATAAGATAATGAAACCAGGAATCTAACTCAAGTTCAAGGCAAAGGGGTTCTCTAGAAGAATGAATGACAATGGTGTACAGAAAACCTAAAGAGCTCCAGGAAGAATGTATTCAAGAAAAAAGTTCTGATAGATGTTCTTTTTCTAAGATTTTATTTTATTTATTTATTTATTTATTTATTTATTTATGAGAGAGAGAGAGAGAGAGAGAAAGTGGGGGAAGGGGAGAAGAAGATGGAGAGGATCTCAAGCAGGCTCCATGTTGAGCACAGAGCCTGATGTGGGTCTTGATCCCACCACCCTGAGGTCACAACTTGAGCTGAAACCAAGAGTCAGATGCTGAACTGACCAAGCCACCCAGGCACCCTGATAGATGTTCTGATGTATCTGACCGCAATAAAGGTGATGTAGAATGCTTTCCAGGAATTTATATTGCAAATAATGACTTCATAGAAATCTAATCAAGCAATTTAAAAAATCAAGAAATAGGAATAAGAACATATTACCTAATAGAGGCATTGTAAGTAGAAATATATATACCAGACCAAACACCTAAAACTGTTATAAGTAATTACTTTCATGGAATGAGCCTTAACCGAAGAATTCTACAATTAACTTTTTTTTTTTTTTTAAAGATTTTATTTATTTGTTTGACAGAGAGACAGCAAGAGAGGGATCACAAGCAGGGGGAGTGGGAGAGGGAGAAGCAGGCTTCCCACTTAGCAGGAAGCCTGATGTGGGGCTCGATCCCAGGACTCTGGGATCATGACCTGAGCCAAAGGCAGACGCTTAACTACTGATCCACCCAGGCGCCCCTACAATTGTTTAACTTTTAAATTATATGCATTGGTAACCTTAAAAGAGAAATATTAATGTACATAATCAGTAAGTGTTCTTCCTGAAAGTTATCTTAGGGGGAAAAGGCAAAGGCAAACATGAAGTACACCTACAGTCATGTTCATTATAGCATTATTTATTATAGGAGAAAACAAGAAATTATCAAAATATCCAGAAACAGGACACAGTTCAATTTATTCTAGTATATATTATTGAATACCCATACTAAATGTGAAGCTGCAGATAAATTTTGTTATTAAAATCTTTCATAATGTATTAAATAAAGATGCTATGGACATGATCTTATCTTTTATAAATAAGAGTAAGAAAAATCTGGTAGGACCTTAAGGAGCAATGACATTAATCATCATTAACTGTGAATAGGAGTATAGACTTTTTCTTTTTTTCCAAGCAATTTTGTTTTTCTTTACCCTCATACTAGAAATATGGTGATGAATTGGAAAATAGAAATATTTTACAGCTCTTGTTGTCAAGAGATGAAGTCTTTTTCCTTACCCCTTGAATCCAAGCTGGCCTGTGACTTGATTTCACCAAGAGAATGTGGCGTAGAAATCAAAGCAGGAAGGAAATTTCTTTATCAGTTTCCCACTTTTTCTACTTAAAACAAGAACGCTTGTTCTATCAATGCATTTATAACTACTGTTCTTATCAGGTTCTCATATGGTTGTGCTCCTTAAAACTCTGAGTTCTAGTTTGAGTATGAATGGGGCACTTAGTTGGAAACAATACATTTAGGTAAGCCAGATGAATTTGGACCAAAGTTAGCAGTCTATCTGGAATACTGCAGAGGTGCATGCCTCGGTCTACACTGGCTGGGCCATGGGCACAGAAGCATCCATTTTCTAAGGGGCTAGTGGCCTGAGGCAGGCTGAGGAAGAAGTTGCATTTCCATTCCCTTTCAGATGTGAGCAGAGTTAGAAGAACATACCTGAAAGGTTCATGATTTTGTTCAGATTATTTAACTTATTTTGTTAGGATCTAATATGTTTTGATCAACATTAACAATAATTTGGTACTCTTCCAAATTTAAATCTGTGGATTTTTATTTATATTTATCTGTTTTTGAAATGAGAGTTGAGTGTCAGTTTTGTGAGAAGCTTGCTCTACCGAAGGTCCACTCTGGACAGTTGGGAGCATCGTCAAGTTAATAATAGGCTACAGCTATGGTTGAATAATGCTTTAAATAATAGAATGAGCAGGATAACACTTTGGGTCCAATGTTGTGACCAATTCAGCCCAGTTTGGAAATGTGGGCTCTTTGTAGTCAGAGAATACCACTTGGCTGGGACGTATCAGGAGAGGTGTTATGAAACAAAGATTATAATCTAACCTATATTAGAATAATATGTATAAATGCAATCTAGTACATTAAGCTTTTAACCAACATAGATTAACTCAGCATTGTTTGCTTGATCCTACATACAATGTGTTTGGACTGCACCATTATGCTATTTTTCATATTTCAGTTGTATAAACCATCTTAATCCTAAAGGACCAGTGTAGTATGAAAAGATGTCAATCATTTACCAAAGGTGAAGTTCACAGTGTACCTCTTTCAAATGATGCCTTTCCAAGAAGAGTTGAGATTCCCGTCTAAGCAAGTTGTAGAGGAGCTTTGCGGGTATTTTGTTGTCAGTGTTATTATGTTGACTTCACGATGAAAAGACTGTCCGCTAGGTCATGGACTGTATGGGAAAGTTCTCTAGTGTGGCAGTTAATGACAATGTGAGTTGTTAAGAACAAGACTTGGTATGGTCTGACTCAGAAATGAGAGTTTATACGTATTCTTTATTTGGACTCACTGTCTAGGTTAGTTTTGGGGACTTTGATGGGTGTGACTCTTTGTAAAGGCAGATTTAGTCTGTAAATGATAAGACTAAGCAGTATTTACAAAAGCTTGACTATGTACAGACTGTTATTATCAGATAACTGGAATGGAAGGTTTTTCAGTTGGATACAAGAAGCTTCTTGGGTCTGCTCTATTTTATAAGTACAATTTAATTTTCCAATTTGATGTGACTCTTTCATCATTAAATTTGTGTGAATCAAACCATTAGACTAAGCTAAACTTGTCATAAATTTTAGACAGTTTTTTCATTAAAATCCATTGGGCTTCTATAAATCCAGAAATTAAATATCACTAAATAATCATCATATCAGTTTTCCAGAGACTATGAAATTAGGCCTATTTATAAATTTAGGAAAGGTCTCACCTACTTAGACTTGTCATAATTCATCTTACTGCCTATTTCTATATCATGAGCCTGATAGATCATGCTTATGAAATGATAGTGTTGAGCAATTTTCATGAAATTGGGGGCAGAACTGTATTTCTTACCTCATTTATTATCTCCTCTGCCTATCTGAGACATACAGTGCATGAACAAGATGTAGAAAAAAAACCTGAGGAGAAATCAGGCTATCATTTGGGGTTTGCTGCAGATTATTAACATTTAAAAAACACTTTGGTGGACTCTAGGGTGGACCTCAAGAAGAAACTTCCAGAAGAGCACTAAGACTACTAAGGGAAATGTTACATCTTTCTGTGTCAGGAAACTGGAGAATCAGAAGACAGCTCATTTAGCTTCTGGTTCTAGAATCGAACCAGTTTGGTTTCAATCCAGAAATCAGAAAGTGACAGACAAACTGCTGGCTATAGGAAAACCTTGCCTTAGCTACAATCCAGGAATGAGCCACTACCATTTTCCTCAGGAAAATTCCTATGCTCTCTCTCTGCCCGCATGTCACAGGCAATTTTCATGAAAGTAGATTTATTGGTAGAATGTAATTCACATCTACAACCCAAGCTTCAAGTGTATATTTAAATGTAGTCTCAAGTTTTCTGTCCTCTGCTGTATAGAAGGTGGGCACACATGCTGAAGAAGCCAGGCTATTGAAATTGACACCCTTTATAAGTTTAAAATTTTGAACTATTAGATTGAATTAATTACTAATAATAACAAAAGAATTAGTTACTTAAAATTTAAGCTAAAACATTAAAGTAAAAAAACCAACTTGATGGATTTCTACTACTGGCTGTGATAAAGAAACTAGTGCTAAACCTAGCCCTACCATCATTAGAACTATAACATTGGACAAATTATATGAAATAACTTTTCAGATACTGATCAACAGGCAGTGCAGGACTTTGACCCCTGAGGGAATATAATCACATAAGATGAGACCACCTTTTGCCTGGAGTCACTTTACAGACTGCGGCATAGGGCAGTACAGTCCAAACAGAGGTCAGTAGTCTCAATAAGCTAGAGAGACAAATCAGGGTCAGGGCTTCTAAGGCATTTTAAATTTATGGGCAGGGAGGGAGGGTGCTACTTAGTAAAGGAACTGGAAATCTTCACTGAATAGCTTTGGGTCTTTAGGAAAGAAATCATACTAATAAAAAAAATAAAAATAAATTTAGGGATAAATTTAATTACAGATGTACAAGACTTTGATACTGAAAATGACAAAAGGTTGTTGAGGGAAATTAAAGACCTAAATAAATGGAAATAAATACCATATTTATGGTGTGGAAAATTCAATATTGTTAAGATGTCAGTTATCTACAAATTGATTTATAGATTTAATACAGTATTAGTCAAAAATCTGAGCATTTTGTTACTGAAATGGATAAGTAAGTTCTAATATTTATTTGGAAGTGCATAAAACCAAGAATGTATAAAACTATAAAAAAAACCCCAAGCTTAGGTATTTTCCACTATCTTATTTTAGTTTTATTATAAAGTTACACCAATCAAGACAGTGTTGACATGAAAACTACCAAACAAATCACTGAAAATAAAAGAGAGAATCTGGAATTTATGCTAAAATGACTATTACAAAGGTCTGTGGGGAAAAGGGTAGGTTATTTAACAAATAATGAGGAAACAACTAGATAGCCATATAGAAAAATATAAACCACGATCTCAATCTCATATAAGAATTAGTGTGATATGGGCACGTCTGGGTAGCCCATATATCCACATCATGTAAATATGACCAAGAATATATATCATGAGTATATAAAAATTTCCTATAATGCAATAATAAAAAAATTCACAACATAATTAAAAATGAACAAAAGATGAACAGCCATCTCACAAAGGATGCTGTTAAAATGGCAATGAGTCCATTTAAAAAAAATTCACTGTTGTTGATCATCAGGGAAATTAAGACTAAAATTACAATGAGATATCAGTAAAAACAGCCATTGGAATGAGAAACAGCAACAAAACAATGTCAAATATTAGTAATGTCCAATTAAATGGAGCAACTAGAATTCTTACACATTGCAGTTATAGAATTTAAAAAAATATTGGGGAAGTAGTTTGGTAGTATCTTATAAACAAATTTGTTTTGTAAACTAGCGATCAGCTTTTAAGTAGCTAAAAGAAATGAAAGCATATGCTTACGAACAAACTTGTACAAATAGGTGTCATATCCAAATTATAAGGAAGTAAAATTAGCTCTATTTGCAAATAACGTGATAGTATAACATAATAGTACATACTAAAAACCTCACCAAAAACTACTAGAACTAATCAGTGAGTGCACCAAGTGTGCAAGATACATGGTCAATATACACAAAAAAGTTCTGTTTCTGTAGCTTAGCAGTGAACAATCTGAAAATGAAATAAAGAGAGCAATTCCATTAATAATGTAAAAAATAATAAAATGCATAGAAATAAATTTAACAAAAGAAATGCAAGACTTATACTTTATAAACTCCTACACATTCTTGGAAGAAATTAAAGAAGACCCAAATAAATGGAAAGACATCCCATGATCATGGATTGGAAGACTTAGTGGTGTTAAGATGGTAATACTCCCCAAATTATTCAAATCCCAGCTGCCTTTTTTTTTTTTTTTTTTGCTGGGGGGCAGGAGTAGCACATAAATTGACAAGCTGATCCTAATATTCACATGGAAACTCAAAGACCCAGATTTATCAAAACACTCTTGGAAAAGAAGAACAAAGTGGGCATACTCACATTTCTTGATTTCAAAACTTATTATAGAGCTACAGTAATTAAGATCGTATGGCACTATCAATATGGTACTATCAGGAAAGTATGGTATTTTATGATCCCAGGTAAATAGACATATAGATAATGAAATAGGTTGAGAGTCTAGAGATAAATCCTTACATTTAGGGTCAATTAATTTCAACAAAGATACCAAGATCATTCAATGGGAAAAGAATACTCTTCACAACAAATGATGCAGGAATAGCTGGAAATGCACATGCAAAAGAGTGTAATTGGCCCCTTCATCCTATATACAAAAATTAACTCAAAATGAAGCACTGGCCTAGGTATTACGCTTTAAACTATAAAACTTGTAGAAGAAGGGCTAGAAGTATTTGTGACCTTCAGTTAGGAAATGATCTTTTAGATAGGACATCAAAAGCACAAACAACAAAAGAAAAAAGGATAAATTTGACTTTATCAAAATGCAATACTTTTGTGCTCAAATGCTACAATGAAAGTAAAAAGACAATCCAGAGAATATGAGAAGATACTTTCAAATTGTATATCCAATAAGGCACTTTTATACAGAATATATAAAGAACGGTTTTACTTTTTTCTTACCAATTTTGATGACTTTTATTTATTTATTTTTTCTCATCTGTTGCTGAAGCTAGTACTACCAGTACTAGGCTGAATAAAAGTGGTGAGGATAAAAGTGGTGAGAATGGACATCCTTGTTTCTGATCTTAGAGGAAAGGCTCTTCATTTTTTTACTATTCAGTATGAGGTTACCTGTGGGATTTTCATATATGAGCTTTATTATTTGAGGTGTGTTTCCCCTAAGCCCACTATGTGAGAAATTTTGTCATGAATGGATGTATTTTGTCAAATACTTTTTCTGCATCTGTTGAAATGTTCATTCAGTTTTTATCCTTTCTTTTGTTAATGTGATGTTTCATATTGATTGAGGTATGAATATTGAACCATCCTTGTATCCCTGGAACAAATCCCACTTGATGGTGGTGAATGATTATTTTAACGTATTGTTGAGTTTGTTTTGCTAATATTTTTTTGAAGATTTTTGCATATATATTTATCAGGGATACTGGCTTGTAGTTGTCTGTTTTGGTAGCATTTTTATCTGGTTTTGGTTTCAGGGTAATGCTGGCCTTATAGAATAAATTTGGAATTTTCCCTCCCTCTTCTGTTTTTTGGAATAGTTTGAGAAGAAAGATATTAACTCTTCTTAAAATGTTGTGGAATTCACATGTGAAGCCACCTGGTTCTGGAATTCTTTTTGTTGGGAGTTTTTTGATTATGGAATCAATTTTGTTACTAGTAATTGGTATGTTGAAATTTTCTGCTTCTTCCTGATTCAGTAATGGGAGACTGTATGTTTTTAGTGAATTTATCCATTTCTAGATTGTCCAATTTGTGGCCTTATAATTTGTCATAGTATTGTTGTAATTCTTCATATTTCTGTGGGGTCAGTTGTTATTTCTCCTCCTTCATTTCTGATTTTGAGTCTTCTCTCTCTTTTTCTTCATGAGAGTGGATAAAGGTTTATCATTTTTGTTAATCTGTTCAAAGAACTAGCTGTTAATTTCATTGATCTTTTATATAGATTTTTTTGGGTCTGTATTTCATTTATTTCCTTCCTAATCTTTATTATTTTCTTCCGTCTACTAGCTTTGGGCTTTTCTTCCCCCCATCCCTCCTTTTTCTAGTTCCTTTACGTGTAAGGTGAGATTGTTTATTTGAAGCTTTTCTTGTTTCTTGAGATAGGCCTATATCAGCATAAAATTCCCTCTAGAACTGTTTTTGCTGCATCCCAAAGATTTGGGACCATTGTGTTTTCATTTTCATATGTCTTCATGTATTTTTTTTAAAGATTTTATTTATTTATTTGACATAGAGACATCCAGTGAGAGAGGGAACACAAGCAGGGGGAGTGGGAGAGGAAGAAGCAGGCTCCCAGCGGAGGAGCCTGATGTGGGGATTGATCCCAGAATGCTGGGATCACGCCCTGAGCCGAAGGCAGATGCTTAATGACTGCGCTACCCAGGCGCCCCTGTCTTCATGTATTTTTTAAATTTCCTCTTTGATATCTTGGTTGACATATCTGTTGTTTAGTAGTATATGTTTAACCTCCGTATGTTTGGTTTTTTCCTGGATTTTTTCTTATAATTGATTTCTAGTATCATACCATTGTGGTTGGAAAAGATGTTTGATATGGTTTCACTCTTCTCAAATTTATTGAGACTTGCTCTGTGACTTAACATGTGATCTATTCTGGAGAATGTTCCAGGTGCACTTGAAAAGAATGTGTGTCTGCTATTTTTGGGTGGACTGTTCTTATATATGTGCACTAAGTCCATCAGATCTAATGTGTTGTTCAGAGAATTGTTTCTTTCTGACTTTCCATTTGGATGATCTATCCATTGATGTAAATAGTGTGTTAAAGTCCCCTACTATTACTATATTACTGTCACTTTTCCCCTATATGTCTGTTAATATTTGCCTTATGTATTCAGGTGCTCCTATGTTAGATGCATAGATATTTACAACTGTTAGATTCTTTTGTTGGATTGATCCCTTTATCATTATATAAGGCCCTTCTTTGTCTCTTGTTACAGTCTCAGTTTTAAAGACTATTTTGCCTGCAGTGGTTAAGCGTCTGCCTTCAGCTCAGGGCGTGATCCCGGTGATCTGGGATCGAGCCCCACATCAGGCTCTTCCGCTGGGAGCCTGCTTCTTCCTCTCCCACTCCCCTTGCTTGTGTTCCCTCTCTTGCTGGCTGTCTCTATCTCTGTGGAATAAATAAATAAAATCTTAAAAAAAAAAAAAAAAGAAAAAAAAATAAAGACTATTTTGCCTGATAAAAGTGTTACTATCCTGGCTGGGATTTGTTTTTGTTGTTTGTTTATTATGCTTTCATTTGCATGGAATATCTTCTTCCATACCTTCACTTTCAGTATATATATGTATTTAGATCTGAAGTGAGTCTCTTGAAGGGAGAAAGATGTCACAAAGATGGGTCTTCTTCTTCTTCTTTTTTTTTTTTTTAAATCCATTCAGACACTCTGTGTCTTTTGTTTGGAGCACTTAGTCCATTTGCATTTAAAGTAATTATTAATAGATATGTACTTATTTGCATTTTGTGTTTTTTTTTTTTTTTGGTTGTATTTGTAGTTCTCTGTTTCTTTCTTGTGTTAATTTATTCCTGTGTGATTCGACAGCTTTCTTTAATGTTACGCTTGGATTCCTTTCTTTTTTTTTTTCCTGCATCTATTACAGACCTTTGTGGTTACCATTGGGTTCATTTAAAAGCTCCTATGTAATAGCAGTGTATACAAGTTGATGGTCACTTAAGCTCAAACATATCCTGAAATTACTAAGTTTTCCTCTGCTGTCGATATTTTATGTATATGATGTTATATTTTTTGTCTTTTTATTCTGTGTATCTCTTGACTAATTTTTGTATTAAAATTGATTTCACTAATTTTGCGTTTTAACCTCTATACTGGCTTTGTAAGTAATCAAGCTACTACCTTTATTTTAGTTTTCGTCTGTGAAATTTTTTCTTTTCATAATTTTCTTACATTTAGTTATGGCCTTTATGGTTAAAAATAAATTCCTTTTAACTTTTTTTTTGGTAGGGCTGATTTAGTGGTGACCTTCAACTTTTGTCTGGGAAACTGTTCATCTCTACTTCAGTTCTAAATGACAACCTTGGTAGTTTTTTCCTTTCAGTGCTTTGAATATGTCATGTTGCTGACTTCTGGCCAGCAAAATTTCTGCGGAAAAATCAACTGCTAGCCTATGGGTTTCCCTTGAATATAACTGTTGTCTTTTCTCTTGTGCTTTTATTCTCTATTGTTACTTCTTATCATTTTAATAGTTATGTGTCTTGTTGTGGACCTCCTTGAGTTCACCTTACTATGGGCTCTCTTTGTTTCCTGGACCTGGATGTCTGTTTACTTCCTCAGGTTAGAGAAGTTTTCAGCTGTTATTTCTTCAGATAAGTTTCTGCCCTCTTCTTTGTCTCTTCTCCTTCTGGGATCTCCGTAATATGAACGTTACTATACTTGATGATGTCAGAGAATTCCCGTAACTCGTACTCATTTTTATTCTTGTTTTGTTTTGTTGTTCATCTTGATTACCTTGCACTGCCTGTCTTCCTGACTACGGACTTGTTTTTCTGCATCTTCTAATCTGCTGATTCTCTCTAGAGTGTGTGTGTGTGTATGTGTGTGTGTGTGTGTGTGTGTGTGTATTTTAAGACTTAATTTATTTTAGAGAGAGAGAGAGAGCCTGAGTTGGGGGGAGGAGCTGAGGGGGAAAGAAAGTGAGAGAAGCAGACTCCTCACTGAACGTGGAGCCCAATGCAGGGCTCAGTGCCATGACCCTGAGATCATGACCTGAGCTGAAACCAAGAGTTGGGCACTTAACCAACTGAGCCACCCAGGCACCCTGTCTCTAGTGCATTTTTCACTTCAGTTATTTTATTCTTCAGCTCTGACTGGTTCTTTTTTGTATTTTCTATCTCTTTGTTGAATTCTCACTGAATTCATCCACTCTTCTCAAGTCACATGAATATCTTTATGAACATTATGTTGAGGTCTTTGCCAGGCATTTTGCTTATTTCTGATTTTTTTTATTTTAAAGATTTTATTTATTTGAGAGAGTGTGTGCACGAGAGAGAGCATGAGCAGGGGAAGGGGCAGAGAGAGAAGCAGTCTCCCCGCTGAGCAGGGAGCCCAATGTGGGGCTTGATCCTGGGACTGCAGGATCATGACCTAAGCCAAAGGCAGATGCTTAACCAACTGAGCCACCCAGGTGCCCTATTTCTGTTTTATTTACTTTTTTAATGTATCTGATTGTGTATTGTTGCTTCCTTTGGGACATATTCCTCTACTTCTCATTTTGTCTGCCCTGAGTTTTTAAATTTTGGTTTTGTCATACTCACATATGCAATAGGTGGTATTGGCATTTACTTCATATTGGAGAAAGTTTTCCTGTGTTTTCTGTATATGTGTGTGTGTGTGTGTGTGTGTGTGTTCATGCGTGTGAATGGGTTAACAATAGTCTTGATCATTTTCGTCCCCAGATCCAGAAATGCCTCAGAAGATGAACTTAACTTACTGCAACACTGTTTCAGGAATTATATAAAGTTAATGTAAATATGAAATGTTAATAGTATCAGCATCTGATGGTTGCCTTAACTTAATTTACAATACCCAATTTATGGACTACAACTGTGTGAATTGACATACAGGCCCAGCTAGGCCACATGATTAGGGTTGTGTAAAAATAGTTGGGAAAAATGTTGGCAGATTTTCTTTGTGGGGATTGTCTACACACATCAACCATATCTCTTGCAACCAACTGTGCCCATCCAGGAATGGAGTCAAAGACTCTTGATGAAAATGCCAGTGATTTATATGACACACTCAATGGTTAGGTAAACCAATTTTACCTTGTGAATTTTCTTTTTGTCAAATCTAAGATAAGTTGATTGTCATGCATGGAGTATTTTTATTACATCAAAAGTTTTAATTCCTATTTTTAAAATATTAATCATACATGAAAGTTAGATGTCTTTTTATGCTTTATTATGCAGAGTGTTGTGCTTCCAGTACCAGCAACAACAGTTCTATTGTAGATTGGTAAAGCTTTGGGTTTACTAAGTTTCTTAGTTCAAGTTACCTCTTTTGGTGTTCCAGAGATTATGGCTGCACAACAAATCACCCCAAACATAGTGACTTCAAACAATAACAACATTTATTTTGCTCAGAAGACTGTAGTTTATGCAAGGCTTCATAGGGATTGTTAATTTCTGTTTTACTCTGTCAATTGGGGCAGCTCAAAAGCTAAGGCCTACAGTCATCTAATAAGTTGCTGAATCACATGTTTAGTGTTTGATGGTAACTATTGCCTGAGGTCTCAAATCTTCCCCACATGGGTGTGTGTGTGTGTGTGTGTGTGTGTGTGTGTGTGTGTGTTTGTGTGAGATCTCCCTGAATGAGCTAGTTTGGGCTTTTTCAGAGGATGGTGAATGAGTTCTAAACAGCAAGCATCCCAAAAGCAAGAGGCGGGTGGAAACCAAATAATCTTTTATGACTTAGCCTTGGAAGTCATGGAGCAGCATTATTTATGGCACATTTTATTCAGTGAGGCAGTAATAAAATCCTAGCCAGGTTTAAGGAGAGAAGAAATAAACTATAACTCTAGATAAGGAGAGGCAAGGTTCTAAAAGGCATGTGGGGCTAGAAATATTGCTATGGCCATGTTGGGAAAATACATGAAGGGAAGACCATCTGGAATTGAGAGAGTACAGATAAAGGTAAGAAGTTAGGCAGGTAACCAACTGGTGCTTCAAATTAATGAGAAGTTTTAGGACTAATATCTCAGGAGAATATATGGCAGGAAACCATGATATTTTCCTTACTACTTTGTAAGGGAAATGGGAGATTTTGGATAAATTTTTCCAAACATTCAGTGTTCCCTAGGCACTCGTTTTTTTGAGCAGTCACTTTACTGTGATGAAAATTACTGTGCTGGTAAGTCATTCCAAAAGGAATTAACCAGTTTGGATGGAATCACAAAATTGGCTTAGAATCTAGAAAAATATTTCTTAAACTTCTGCTATCTACAGACAATATAATGGTCATAATTATGTTTTAATATACAACTAAATCACCAATTTTGGATAAATTAAAAAGGTTTAGAGCAATAAAAATATAAGCATAATATTTATAAATGAAAATTATTTTAAATTATATTTAAGTCTTTGAATAATGTATATATTACTAAATTATAGCTACCTGAAGCCATAGATCACATCTCACATCCAGATGTTTTTTTCTCTTCTTTTATTCTTTTACATTAGAAAACACTAACTATTATAGATCATTGAAAAAGGTGATTGTCATAAGGTGGCACTGTCAGATCAAATTTTGGATAGAATATAAATCTAGAAATTATGGGGAGATCTTTTAGCAAAGACTTCCGCTTTGGGTTAAATGCTCAGAATGAACATACCACCCTTGAAAGCAGAAGGATTGAATGTTTCTTAGACTAGATGGTCAGTGATACTCAGCTTTGGAAAATTTCACACTCTTTTGAAAAGCTTGGTTTTACCTAAAAAATATATCCAATAATGCATTATCACATTTCCCAATGGGTGAAGAAAATCAAGTGTTAGGAAAGAATAAAATTATCTTAGATTGAGCCATTCATGTTGCAGTTTTGTCTTTTTAAGAAAGCATCTTATCTTCAACATATAAAAAAATCACAGTGTGTTAGAAATCTTAGGTTCAAGCTACTAAATATTCTGAATATATTACTGAAATAGGCTACTTAATCAAGTCACATAAAAAATAGAATTTTTATTTACCTAATTATCACTGTCATGAAGGAATACTATTTTTTCTCCAATTTAAAAAACTCATATAATTCCATTTCCACTCAGCAGGGAGCATAATCCAGTGTTGATCAGCAGGGTTGTGCATTCATGTTTTTTTTTTTTCCAAAGCCCCCTGAAATGTCATATACTCAGTGGCTTCAACTTAATGGTATTTGTATCTGTGCTGTTTCCTTTAACACTGAATTAGGTACAATGGACCAAAACCTGTTCTTTGAAAAGACTGTGTGTGGAATGACATTCAGGAGAAACTATTTATTCCCATAGTAATGTTGTTCCATGCTGTGTATAGTGGGTGCTGATTAGTACTGATTCCAGTGTATCTCTCCTTAGGCGTCATTTCAGCTCATGGATGTTTAGCATTAAAACAAAAAGGTACTTGGCCCATCTCCCTTGTATATGAATCACATCTATATCAACATCCTCTGATGTTGACTCATCCTCTGAACATAAGTGGTTTTGTTCAACTCTAAACTCAAATGTCTAATGGTATACCCTTGTGATAGTAATATGGTTCTCACACTGTATACATGTTGCCTTAACTTCCTTTGGCCACTGTAACATGTTATCACAAACGTGCATTAAAATGGCACACATTTTTTCTTTTACAGAGGTCACAATTCTAAAATCAGCCTCAGTGGGTTGAAATCAAAGTGTTGGCAAGGAGTTAGTTTCCCTCAGAGGCTCTTTGCCAGAATACATTTCCTTGCCTTTCTAGCTTCTGAAGATAGACTCTTTGGCTGGTGGCCCTTTTCTCCATTTTCAAAACCAGTAGTGAAGCGTTTTGATTTAACCTCACATTGTCTTATTCTATGTCAGATTTCGCTCTGATCCCTCTTACAAGAATATTTATGATTACATTTAAGTCTCACTCAGGTAATCTTGGATGATCTCCCTGTCTTAAGATCCTTAATTAAGCATGTCCGCAAATTCTCTTTTGCCTATAAGGGTACATTGACTGATTCCATGGATTAGGACGTGGATATGTTAGAAGGCCACTATTCAGCCTGCTGTGTGTGTTTTGTGGGATGTTTTACTAGATTATTTGATAACACTGATTTCTATTTTGTTTCCATGTGTAATACTTAACAATAACTTTTGGATTACTTTTAAAAGCCTCTTGGAAATTATGTAACTGGTACCTGTTTTTGCTCTAAGGATCACATCTTTGAATAATATCTCCAGAGTTTTGGTGTATTTTCTGACTTAACCTCATTAATCAGTTTCTTATTGGAGAGCATTTTTGTAGTAACCATCTGTTGCTTTTAGGTAAAACACTCCTGACTTTGCTGGTCTTCCTTTTGGGGGTTCTTCCATTTTATATAGACTTTATACTGGATAGTTTCCCACCTTCCTCTAAGGGGGTAGATATTCATAGATAGCACCCTCGCGTACTCAGGACCAGGCACAGGACTCTGACAACCAGTCAGGTGCTATCTCTTGGAGCTTTGCATTTTTAGTGACCCATATTCTCTTCATTTATCCAAAAACTTTTGGAGTACTATATATTGTTCTAGGCATTGGGGATGAAGAATAAATAAAACAAAGTCCTGTTCTCATGATGTTTACATTCTACTAGGTGGATACGAGTAATAAAAACTAAGTGAACATATTATATGTCACATGGTGGTAAATGCTATGAAGAAAAATAAGTTAGAGTGACTTCTGGAAGGTAGTTTTCTAGACAAGGTAGACAGGGAAGGCCTCTCTTATAAGTGATTATTAGTAGAGATCTAAAACAAGTGAAGGACCAGAGCATTCAACATATTTGGAGGAAGAGCAGAGGAAAAAATCAAAACAAAGTCTCTAACTGGGTCTATGGTTGAATAGTTTATGGGACAGCTGTGGGCTCAGAGTAGATTGAAGGGAAATATAGGAGATCAGGTCAGAGAAATAACAGGGGACAGATTATGTCGGGGTTCCTATTTTATTCTAAGTATGAAGGGAAACAATGGGGGAGGGGCTTGAAGAGGAGTCACATAAGCTGTCACATAAGCTGCTGAGTGAATAATCTGTGGGATCCATGGGTAGGAACAGTGTGGTGTCTTATAGGTCTGTTGGGCATAGTCTAGATTAAAGTTGATGATGGCTTGGCCTAGGGTGGTGTTTTTCAAACTTCAGCTTCAGAATCACCGTGGGGACTTGTTAAAACAGATTACTGGGCTCCATCCTCACAGTTTTGATTTGATGAGTCTGGTGGAGTTTAAGAATGAAAATTTCTAACAAATTGCCAGGTAATGTTAATACTGCATCTGGGGTTGCACTTCATTGCTATTGTAGGAGGTGTTGAGAAGTGATTAGATTCCAGATATATTTTAATGGTAGAGCTGGAAGTATTGGATGGTTGTTGGGATGTAGAGAATGAGATAAAAGAGTGAAAGATGATTGCAACTTTTTTTTTTTTTTTTTTTTGGCCTGAGAAACTGAAGGAGAGGAATTTGAGGGAGGAGCAGATATTATTTTGAATGTTGATTCAAAAAGTCCAGTATTGGATATGTGAAAGTTTGAGACCCCCACTGGACTTCCAAACCCGGGAATTAAATAGGGACTTGGAAAATATGTCTGATCTTTAGTTGAGAGGTTAGGATATAAGGAGCCTGTAGCAGATGAACAACATTTAAAGTCATGGGACTGCATGAGATCCACGAGGGACTGAGTGCAGAAGAGCGTGAAGAGAAGAAGGTTGCAAATGAGACCAGCAACATGCTCATGTCTGGAGATCAGGAAGATGAGGAAGGTATAGTAAGGAGTGAGTGACGAGTGAAGCAGAATAAAAAATGAGTGATATCCTGGAAGCCAAAAGGTGAAAGTAAGAAGAAAGAGTGGAGAAAAAAGTAGGATGTTAGCAACTGTGTCAATCCTGTTAATAGGTCAAATAAGATGAGAACCTAGAATTGACAAGTGGATTAGACAAGATGAAGGTCATTGATGGCTTTCATAGATCTAATTATTTTGGAGTGAAGGAACAAAAGCCTGTTTGGGGAATAGAGAATGAGATGAGTGAAAACAGCAAATGTGGATAGTGTCTTCAAGCTTTGCTAGAAAAAGAGAAAAGAGAAATAAGAATATAGTTCGCGAGGAATGTGGGTCAAGGGAGAGTGCTTTTTAAATGTGAGGGCTATTACACCATATTTTACTGCTGGATCTTCCTTTGTAATAGATAAGAAGGCCAAGAATATGGGTCTAAAGCAGGTAAGATGACATATTAGGTCATGAACACCTAAACAATTTTCCTTTTTGTTCTATTTTTCTTATTGAAGAAGCAAGGTTGTTTGTAGAGGACAGATGGGGAAAACAAATGACTAGGAAAACACAACAGGACTGTCGTGCAGCACAGAGGCCTGTTGGTTTGTGGCCATGAACTCTGGGTGAGTCCAGTCAACATAGTTGTGTGTTTTTCTTAAGTCACATACAACTCCTTGGGCAGGGATGAAGAATACAAAGAATTGGAATTGGCCAGAGCGGGGATTTGCCTGTGTTTTAGGATGAAAGGAGAGAATGGTATAAGCATTCAGGGTATATACAAAGAGTGGTTATAATGAGAGGCCATGGAATCCAAGCCAATTTAGGAGGGAAGTGGGGACCTTCAGGAGTGGACAGCAAATAGATAGTAGCATCAGTGGATCATCATTCTTGGTGTGGATTGTTTTGGCCCTTGAGGGAGTGAGGTGGATTGATAGAGGCCATGTGCGATTTTGAAATTGATGTTGTAGAAGCTATTTGGTTATGAGTTCAACAAGGTTCAAGATACAGTCACAGAATAGGTGACTAAGGTGGGATAGAGGATAAGATTACTGAAATAAGGTCAGTGAATTAGAGGGCAGGGTATCATTAGGATAACTTATGTGGATACAGAAATAATAAAAAATTAGGGCAGGAGTACTGGTAGAGTGGGAGCCAAGAGCCGAAACCTTTAGGAAAGGAGGGAGAGTGATTCTGATGTTTGTAGTTAACAGCAATAATGAAGGGTCAATAGTGATCTGATGGCATGAGCTTCAAGGAAGACTTATGAAGGTTTTAGGAAATTATAAGGCCTCATGTTGTTGAATGTGGAAAACATACTAACCACTAAGTTAGGTTGTTGGGGGACAGCAAGATTTTGTTTGGAGCAAGAAGGTGAAGCAAATTTTTGAAGTGAAAGGTTATGATGAAGGCGTTTTGCTGATGGCACCTGATTACTCAGAAGGTCAAGTGTGGAGTGTGTGGGGTGGGTGGCTGATCCATATTAGGCAGTGTACAGAGCCGTCTGCAGGTGAGAGCTCAGGTGAAGAGGGATGGCCTTGGAGTCCAGGGCTGCTTCTGGTAGGGAGTGAAGTAAGTAGGGACATAAGGCATGCTGTTGGGTGGGCTGGTAAGATTCATAGCTGTGGCTTTGGCAGCATTAGCAAGAGCTCAGACTGTTGTCTAGTTTACTTGTAATGGGGACTACTCCTTTCCATATCTCATGGTTCCTTCTGGTAAAAGCTTTCCGGCCTTTCTCATTACAGTGCAATGACTCCCACTCCTGTTATATGATTTGTGAGTTTGAAGAAGGAAGTGGGTATGACTACATCAGCCCCGGTTTCTGTTCTTCTCCGGACAGCTGCCCTCAGCTCTGCTCCTGGCTTACAGGAATGGCCTTGCCTTTGTCTGTGAAGACCCGTGGCTGCACAGCTTTGGAATAAGAGAAGTGATAAGTCTAATTTGGGAAGACTGCTTGTCTAAAGTCACCATCTCCAGCACAGCTTTTTCAGATAATTTTCTCCCTAGGTCTCTTGACTCAGGAAAGGAGAGTGTTGTTCTTGCCTTAGCATCTAATGCAGAATTCTCAGGGATGTTTTTATTTCTACCCATTTTCAAGGCTGGTTCCTCAGGCTTGTGCTGATTCTTTACTAAGTTCTTAATTGTCCTTCAAGAAAAAAAAAATCCCCATTTGCTTATTATAGATAGAGTCAGTTTCAGTTGCTTTAAACCAAGCACCGTAACCAGTACAATCATTTAGTCCTCGTTCTGGACAAACTTAATTTGTTTGCTGGAAAGGTGGTTGTGCTTTGCTTGAAAATGGCTAAAATGGCTGCATGTTACTCTTTGACATTTTAATACAGACAATGCACAGAGGAATGAATCATCAGTCCAGGAAAACCCAATTTTTAGGTTAATTGTCATTGTACTTTGCACTCCCAGCCTGCCGTTTTGACTGTGCTAGATCCTCACACTTACACATTCACTTGACGGGACATGTATAGATGCACTTTCTACGGTCTTTTGGAAGTCAAGTTCAGCTATGTTTATGGTGTTCTTGTGAGTTGTACTTTTTATGTTCTAGTTTTCAAACTTAAATTTATTCACCCATGCACGATATTAGAGCCCACATATTTGGGGGAATTGGTGGCATAATGATGGGCTATAGTATCAACAAAAGTATAAATTTAACAACTGAAAACAATTACAGAGAAATGTGAATATCTTGGTGCAGACTGACTGACTGCATGCTGTCAACAAATGTCAGCCAAAATAAACTGATCGATGCTGTCTTTGAAGCCCTTCTGTGACCTTTACAGACTTAATGATTGGTAAGAATCGCACAGGGATTCTGTAAAAATCATTATTAATTTTATTGTTCTGGATATCTAGTGCTGTGTAACAAACTACCCTAAAACCCAGTGCCTTAAAACAACCTCAAACTACATCTCACAGTTCTGTGAGTCGGAATATGAGCAGAGTTTGGCTGGTTGATTTTTCTGCTCCACGTGGCACTGACTGGGTTTACTCCCTGGCATTCAGCGATGATGACTGGCCTGGGGATTCTAAAATGTTTTACTGATACGCCTGGTACATTAGTGGGACTGAAAACTGGGATCAGCTGGGACCTCCTTTCTTTCCAGGTAGTCATAGTGTCTTTCCTTGTGGTGTGTAAAACAGGGTAGGCGGATTTCTAATACGGTGGTTTAGGGATCCAAGAGCGACTATCTCAAGAGATACACGTGGAACATTTAAGACGTTTAGTAACACAGAATTAAAGGCCTCAGATAATCAATTTTACATTCTATTGACGAAATAAGTCACTAAGGCCAGGCCGGCTTCAAGGGCAGTACAATTATATTACCTTTCAATGACAAAAATGTCCAACATGTTATGGCCATCTTTTATGCACATGAAAATAACTAAATGAATGTGAACAACATCGTTCTATACTTTTGTCTCTGAAATAAATTACCTGAGGACTGCTTGACCCTTGGAACCACCACTGCTCTATGGACCATATTTTGAGAAAAGATTTGTCCAGAGAATGAAGGTGTCCTAAAAAACCCTAAAACTCCTGAGTAGAAGTGATGAGAAACATATGATACGATCTCCAGCCCCATTTGGGAGGCAGTAGTTCAGTGGTTATATAGTGGTCTTGAGGCAAGTGGCCTGGATTTCAAAGCCAGGTACTAAGATTTTTTTTTTTTTAATTTAAGATTTATTTATTTATTTGAGAGAGAGAAAGAGAGAGGGAGGGAGAAGCAGACTCCCCGCTGAACAGGAAGCATGACAGAACTAAGACTTACTAGCTGTGTTGTGTGGACAAATGTCTTAATTTGTCTTTTTTCTGTATCTCATTTTCTTCCTCTCTATCTGGAGATACTAATATCTCCCGTTTCACCAGGTTTTTTGAGAATTAAATGAGAAAATGAAAATAAATAAGTGCAGTGCAAGGCACATGGCATCACTCAGTGTATGCTTATTATGGTTTATTAATATTGATTAATTTATTTAGGTTCCTGAGTCTCACTGAGTATTTCCTTAAGAAAAAGATGTTTAGCGGATGAGCTATTGAAAATCTGTGAGTCTGTGCTTTTCAATGATTCTTTTATCTTGCTCCTTTTGTTCTCTTAACTTCTGTATCAGAAAATTAAAGACCAAGGAAGAGTTGGGCCAAAGGGACCCCTGGGCTGATAGAATTCAATGGAGAAACAGAAATAATGGGTCAGTATATTAAGAAACAAATACCTTAATTTTTTAATTTTTTTGTTTTAAGTAAGCTCTACACCCAATATGGGGCTTGAACTCATGACCCCGAGATCAAGAATCACATGGTCTGCTGACTGAGCCAGTGAGGTGCCCCAAGAAACAAAAATGCCAACCAAACCAAAAGCAAATAAAAACAAAGCACACTCTAGTGTTTCAGGAAGATTCTATGTGTGCTCTTCTTTTCTTCTAACTTGAATTTGCTCATGGAATTTTGTCTAGACTGAATACTTTGAGCATAGCATGGGGAGTAAAATAATCCCATATTAAGCTCTCAAAGCTTTCATTCTAGGATTTGTTGTATCATTTGGGTTTAGATTTGGCTCCGTGTTTCACACAAACCCGTACAAATATTGGCTTACACAGGAAAGAAAGTTCTTTCCATCTCATGTAAAATATGGGAATAGGCATCCAGCACTAGTGTGACAGCTTATAGTTTATACACCAGGTTCCTTTCATCCTGTGAGTCTGGAGTATATAACTTCCATAGGAATGGACAGGGTACAGAATGACTTCTGGAGCTCCAAACATTATGTTTACTTTCCTGTAATCAGAAAAGAGGAAAGGGGAATGGTGTCTCTCCTCACTTTAAGGATACTTCCTGGAGGATTCAAAAGACACTTTTCTTTTTATAGCCCTCTGAGGTTCTTTCTGACACCAAATATGTGGTGTCTTTCTACACCAATTCTCAATTTTTTGGACATCAGAGTCTTAAAATTTAATTCACTTTAGACAGTATCTACCTGGAATTAGCATCAAATCTCACAAGACTGCCCTCAACTTCAAATACTGCTACAAATGGTGTGCCTAAGCGACCCAAACTTCTGTCTGGCTGACTAGAAATTTGGAGTTTCCCACAATCCCCACTGAGATTTGATAATTAGCTATAATGACTCACAGAACCCAGGAAAAAACTTAACATTTACTTGTTTATTATACAGGATACAAATGAACAGTTAGGTGAAGAGGCACTTAGGATGGGCTCTGGAAGGGTCTTGAATGTCAGGAGACTCTGTCTCCGTGGATTTGGGTTACATCATCTTCCCAGAATGTGGATATGTTCCCCAACCCAGAAACTCCCCAATATCATTGTTTGAAAGCGTTTATAGAGTTCAGTCTTCACCCCTCACCCTGGAGGTCTCAATGATGTTGGAATTTCCAGTATTCCTATCACATGTTTGGTTTTTCTTGTGGTATTGAAGCTCAAATGGAATATAAAGAAATAATACTCAGAAAACAGAGACAACATGCCTTTTAGGTCTTGGTTTTGGCGATATGTAAGAAATGAATTTTTGACATACTACCATAAAATTTTATTAATATATACTTCTAAAATGTATTACAGTAGTTCATTGTTCTTAAGACATACCTCCCCCTTTCCCCAATTTTGACATCACTGAGACTGGGCTTCGTGTCATGTTGTACTTTAATTGAAAACTTGTTTTATTTCTCAGTGGTATATAGACTAAGGGTGCCCCTTACATTTGATGGATTTTAGATTTGCTAAAATAATATATATGCACTTAACAGATTTAAATGTAGTAGTAGGGTAGCTGAAGACAATTCTAGCTGCCTAGTTCCCTGTATTACAAATTTCATTCCCAAATAACAAAGAATGCTAAGAAAAAAATAAAACTACACAAAAATCACTTAAAATAACTTGAAGTCAGAGAATGCCCAAATTTCAAAATAACTAAAAATAAAAAAAATGAAAGAAAGATCAAATCCCAGTGAGTAATCTCTCATCTTCCTGCCCTCCTGCAAGGCTTTGCGGCATTAAAAGACAGGCTTTAAAAAACTGCAGGAAAGAGGAGAGAGGAGCTAGCAATTGGCCTAAGCTTGGTCTAAAATCACCTGTAAAAAGAACAAGTCCATGCTAAATCTGAAATGAAAAAAGAATTTTGGGCCTATCACGGCATGGTCTGCAAAAGAAATGACTTAAAAATGTATGCAATTTGTTTCCCTATTTCTTTTTTCTTTTTTATTATTTACTATTTTTATTTATTTTTTTTTTTTACTTTTTTTTCTGGGTCATTGAAAAATGCAACTATTTCTTATATCCAAAATTGAGAAATGCTTTGAAAGACAGGCATCTGGCCCTTTGTTGAAACCCCTTCACTGATAAGGGCAACTTTAAGTAAATGATTTCATGTGTAGCTAATGGCTCAGGGAACATGGACTAAGGGCATAACTCTTTTACAGACAGTCGATGAGCTCAAAGTACTTAAAATTAAGTCTGATGAGAAAGCAAGTTTCAAAAAGAAATGTGGATGTGTCTTTTGACAAATTGAGGTACACGGAATCAAAAAGTTTAAAAAACAAAAGCTAAGTTTTGATAGAATGTATATAGCCAAAAAACCCCAAAAGACAAAAAAAAAAAAAAACCCTCTATCTTGTATTAAAAGGGGCTGTGCCTATTCTAGACTTCAAATAACCTTTGAGCCTCCAACATTATACAGGCAAGAAGCACCGTAATACCCTTTACCAATGTGATCAAGAGAAAAAAGAAACTGGAAGGCTATACCAAAATATAAAGCTAAGAGCCACAGAGCACAATGGATTGTAGTGGTCAGACCAGGGCCTAATAGGGAACATATTTCTTACCCTTATAGAAGGATCTCTGAGGACAAAATTACTCCCATTCTGATTTCAAAACTGCTGTGGATCAGGAACAGCTATGTGCCTTGCATCCTTCTCTTTTCTTTTTTAAAAAACTTATTTAAAATTTTTTTCCTTGGCTTTATTGAGATATAATTGACCTATAACATTGTATAAGTTTAAAGTGTATAACATGCTGATTTAATATATGTATATATTGAAAGATGATTACCACAGTAAGGTTAATTATAACACATTCATTACCTCACGACCTCATTACCGTTACCTTTATGTGTGTGTGTGTGTGTGTGTGTGTGTGTGTGTGTGTGGTGAGAAGTTGATTTACTCTTTTAGCAACTTTCAAACTTTATGGATGCTTAAGGGAAGTCTTCAAACATTGGTGTGTAAGATGATGGATTGGGGTGAACTATATTTTTGACTCCAGTTATTTGCTGACTTCCTTGAGAAAGAATTATGCATATTCACTATTTGCCGGGCCTCAAATTTGTAGTCCCTTCTATGGAAGGTATATGATTTTCCATCCCCCTGATGTGGAATTTTTTCAATGAGGCTTTCTTTAGTTATGGAATGTAAAAAGAGGAGAGCTTAGAATAATAATAATGATTAAAAAATGGCCACGTAGAGCAGAGAAGTGCTCACTTGTAGCTGACATATAATTGAGTGAGAACGTCTTCTTTTGTTGCAAGCCACTGAGGGTTGTTAGTTACTGCAGCAAAACAGCAAAAGTTGACTAACATGTATGATCAGACTTATGTTTTTGCAAGAACACTCTGGTTGACATGTGGGAAATGAATTGAGATAAAACAGTGAAATTGTTAAAAAGTTAGAAAACCATTTTAATATTCTGGGAGAGATGATGGTGCCTTGGGTTTGGGTAGGAGTAATGGAATCAAAGAATGGGAAGAAACAGGACTGGGTGATTGATTATATGCGATGATATGAGAAATGTATCTGAAATTAATTTAGGTATTTGGTGGGAATAACTAGGTGGATAATGGTAAGATAGCAAACAATAAAAAATAGAAAAGGGACAGGAGAAGCAGTTGTGAACTTACGAAGACATAAATTTAGTTCTAGTTGTCTATGGGATATCTTAATGCAGAAGTTCAGTAAGAAGTTAAATACATAAGATGAATTCAAAAAAGAGGTCTCAAAGATACACAGTTGGAATTCATTTAGATGGAGGTCAGGGAAGTGGTTGAGACATCTAAGGAAGAGAATATAGAATGAGAAGTTAAGATAGCCTATGAAAAGTTCCCCATTTAACATTTAAAGATCAATGGATCAGTGGCTCCCCAAAAGTGAGTAGATTAAAAGGAATAAGTGTTCTTTGGAGAAGTGGCTGATTGTAGGAAATGTACACCATGAGCCTGGAGTATTTTGTAGTTCCATGAAGTAATCACCAAGCTGGACATTAAAGCAACTTAATAAAGTAATATTGGATTATAATTCCACAAAATAAAATAACCATAAGTCCATAGTAAAATGAAGGAAGGAAGGGAAGGCAGGGAAGAAAGGAAGGAAGAAGAGGCAGGGAGGGAGGGAGGGAGAGAGAGAGAGAGAGAAAGAGAGAAAGAGAGGAAGAGCTCTCCTATGCAAAAGAACTCCAGGTAATTTATGAAGGTACTCTGCCATCAAAGATGTAGAACATAATTCCTCATCCCATAATTGTGGTCTATCCATAGTGTTTTCTTTCTAAAGATGGCAGGAAAAAATTAGAAAAGGGGAAAAATGAGTAACTTTACAATGCAGAAACTTGACAAATATTACTTAAGCCAGATGATAAAGGTCAACATCAACAACAGTAAGTCATACTGACATTATATTTAAAATAATGTGATGAAAATGTCACTTAACCTCTGTAGTACTCCTCCTTGCAACACAGAACCTGAGTCTAATCATGAGAAAAACAACAGCAAAATTCCAGTAGAGAAGCATTCTAAATAAATATTCACCACTACTCCTCAAAACTGTCGAGGTCATCAAAAACAAGGAAAGTCTGGTCAACTCTCCTCAGGAAGCGGAGCCTAAGGAGGTGCGATGACCAAACTGTATGAAGTCTCCAGGATGAGACTCTGGAACAGAAGAAGGACATTTGGTAAAAATGAAGGAAATCTGAATAAAGTGTGAACTTTGGTTAATAATAATATATCAATATTGGTTCAATGATTGTAACAAATGTACCCTATTATTAGTGAGGGAAACTGGGTATGTGGTATATGGGAAATCTCAGTACTGTCTTTGCAACTATTACGTAAATCCAAAACCATTGATAAAAAAGTTATTTAAAAAAGTTACCTGAAGAAAAGCACATAGTGAGTAAGAAAGATTAAAACTAAGATATGGAAGCCAAATGAAGAGAGTGGTCCTGAAAGTACCAAGTGATAAATTTTCTGCTAAAACTTATCAGTGATCAAGTAAGTTGATAAAAACTTGTTCGTTAGATTTAGTAACATGTTCATTTATGACCTGAACCAGAGTAGTTTCCATCGAGGTGTGGGAATGGAAGCAAGATTAGAGTAGAATGAAGAGCAAATATAATTGGAAGCATCAAAGCATTTCGTGGAGACATTGTTAAGAAAGGTGGCAGAGAATTGGAGAAAGGACAGTAGGAGGGCTGGAAGATTCAGGAAAGATGAGCTTTTTCTTTTTGTAAACTTAAGATCGATGGGAAAGTACATGAGAAGTATCCAATAAAAAGGCAAATGGTGAAAATATAGGACAGTGGAGGTTTAATAAATGGATTGGTGAGGGATGGGATCAAGAGTACACCTGAATGGATTAGTTTCTTTAGGGGGCTAGGCGTGGTCTCCGTTATAGCCGGAGACAGGAAGGAAGAATAGATACTGCAAGATGCTAGTAGAGTTGATAACTCCAGGTTAAGAGAATGCCACTCTGCTATGGGTTGAATTGTATTTCCCACAAAAATGTTGAAGTCTTAAGCTCCAGTCCTTGCGAATGAGACTTTATTTGAACATAGGGGGTGGGCTCTGATGTCAGGTGACTGTGTCCTTGTAAATAGGGGACATTTGGATACAAAGACGTACACACGAAAGGAATGTCATTTGAAGATGCAAGCAGAGATTGAGGTGATAGCTCTACAAGCTACGGAACACCACAGATTGCCAGCAAACCACCACAGATTAGGAAAGAGGCATGGGACAGGTTGTCTCTCGCAGCTCTCAAAGGAACCAGGCTTCACACACCTTGGTCTCAGAATTGCTGGCCTCTAGAACTGTGAGACAGGAATTTCTGTTGTTACCCTACCCAGTTTGTGGTACTGTGTTATGGCAGCCCTAGCAAACAAATACATTGATGGTTTTTGTTTTTCTCTATGAAATATTTGACAAGAGCATCCTCTGGAAGTACAGGGAATAGGGATGGGTGTGGGAATGGAGTTGGAGGTTTAAAGGGAGAGGAGAGGGAATATAGGAAACTCAGTTTGTAATTCTTTAATAATAAAATGTTTGAGTAAGACTTTAAACTAGTTCCAACTGATATTTCTTCTATGGATTGACTGGATTGTATAAAAGTTTAATGTTTTTATATCATTCTCACATTTTTATCCCATTGGAACAATATAATATTTAAACCAACGTGATGGTTAATTTTCTTGGCTAAGCTACAGTGTCCAAATATTTGGTCAAACACTATTTTAGATGTTTCTGTGAAGGTGGTTTTTTCTTTCCTTTTATCTTTTTTTTTTTTTTGGGTAGATTAATACTTAAATTGTGGCTTTGAGTAAAGCAGGCAACTCTGCTTAATGTTGGTGGGCCTCAACTGATCAGTTGAAGGTCTTAGTAGAACAAAACCTGATCTCTCCTGAGAAAGAAACAATTCTGTCTACAGTCTGCTTTTGGACTTTACCTACAACTCTTTCCTGGGTCTTCAGCCTGGTGGTCTACCCTGCAGATTTTGGACTTACCAAACCTTTACAGTGCTTAAATTGTGAGTCAGTTCTTTAAAATAAATCTCCTCTCTCCCCACCATTTGTAAACACATTATTAAAATTCTTGAAGAAAATAATTTATACTAGATATAAAAATTCAAATACAGAGAAGTAAAAGCAAAGTGTAAAAACTACCCCAAATATCACACCCTTGTGTTAATCACCGTTACTGTTTTGATGAACATCTTTTCGGAAACTTCTCTTTCTTAACACTTCTTATGGCTTATTTTTTTTTCTTTAGTCAACAATATGTCATGAGCTTCTTTTCTATGGTAATACATAGAGGTAATTTAAAATGAAGCATAGCATTTCATGGACATATCGGTTCTCCCCAAGTTTTGATCGTGTATGCATGTGGGGCTACTATGAAATCCTACCCCTTAAAATTACATTTTCCTCTTATGTCATTTTTTTTCGTCTGCTGAAGTCTCTTAAGTGGGATTTTTAGATAAGGTTATTTTTGAAGTGAGAAAACTCAGGGTCAGGAAGATTTTTCAGGTGTCACTAAAGAGATAAGTTTGGTAGAGCTCATAGCCAAGGTCTCTCAAGTTTTTCGTCTAGACTACTAAGTAGTTTTTTTTCTTAATACATGTCTCACTGGAAAAGTTCCATTTACCACAGCAAATTTATATAGTCTATTTAGGCCAAAGCTTTAACAGAGCTTCAAACTTTATTTAATCACCTACTAGAAGTGAGAGGTAAATCTGTTGGTGGAGCAGTTTCCCATAGCATTTTGTATTTATTTCAAAAGATGATAGAAATCCAGAAGGATTGCTTATAAGCCTCTTTTAGACTGAATACATGTGGAGCTATTGGGTGGCTGCCGTTTGAACATTTTAATCTCAACCTACATGCAAACACAAAGATCTGATTATCAGCGCTTGCTGTTGGGAAGTAAAATTTTGTGAAACAATAACATTCATATGGAAAAAGGCCATGGAGTCTGTAAGGAGAACAATTTACATATGTGGAACTAATAAATAAGTTTTCTGTCTTACTCAGAATTTTGATGGTATTGAATAGCATATTTTGCATTTCATTCAACCAGATAACATGTCTTAAAAATTTAATCTAAATTCTTTAACTTCCTTTAATAAAATGAATGAATAACTCTGGTAAGGCTGAGTTACTTATATTAATCTATATCATTAACACAAAGGTATTGTTCTTTATTGTAATTGAGAGTTTAGTATTAATATATGGATTTCCCTTAGGAGATAAAACTAGAGTTGGTTTATAGGTTGGCACTATCCAATATGGTAGCCACTAGCCACATGTGCCTATTTAAATTGAAACTAATTAAAATGTAAAATTGAGATTCTCAGTCACAACAGCTACATTTTTAGGGCTCAGTAGCCCCACAGGGGCTAGTGGTTTCCATATTGGACAGCTGTTATGAAGCATTTCCATTACTTCAGAAAATTCTATTGGACTAGGATATTCTAGGCTACAAGCAACCATTAAAAATTTCTTTATGTATCAAATGAAAGGGAATCTTAAAGCTATTTCAACACACTGACAGTGAGCTATTTTTTAATTTAAAAAAATTAAGCTGCTTTTGTTGAGGCTGTAGATGTTTACACATGTGATTAATCACTTTGAGATCAGGAAAATTTTTTTTAATTTCCCCAATTTATACCATGTCTACCTATGCTTCTTACCATTTTTCTCTTTTATCTAACTAGCCTGTTCCCTTAAGCATGAATCTACAGTGAATACCCTTCAGATTCTGTGCCCCAGCCCCCAGGAGCCCAGCACAATCACAGAAGAGGCTGAGCTCTTAAAATAACATGGGAATCCAGAATCTGATTTCATGGGGTCTTTTCTAATCCTCTGTTATAGGGTTCTTTTCATGTGGCCTTTTATGGTTACCCTGTTTGAAATGTGGCTTATTTATGCAAGTATAAACAAACATTTTCTTCACCCTGGATTAGACATTTTAAATGGAAGATTAAACTCATAATTGGCATAGTCAAAAAAGATCCAAAAGTGTGAGTTTATCTGGAGGAGATTTTATTCCTAACTATAGATAATATAAACAACAGTGGGGTTCTAACTAGACCCTGTCACTCCCAATGCATCCAGGTAGACAACTACTATCTTCTTTGTCCAAGATTGCATCTCCTTTATTTTCCTTTCTTATATAAAGAAAAAGATTCAGTTGTAGTGTTAAAGCCAATTTATGAATACTCTGTTCATAATTGAAAACAAAATTCAAAATGCCTTCTGAATTAATTTAGAGAAGAGTTCATGTTTTATAGCTGACATGTTTTTGTCCTTCCTCTTCCCAAATTTTTAGTACAATGAAGTTACTTATACTAAATGTGTGAGGAGAAACAATTTTAATTCATTTATATACTTTATATTTTGTTTTGGCCCAAATGAAAAAGAAGCCATTTGTCAGGGAATAAAAAAAGCGAGGAAATTAAAATAAGCTTGCACTGTAAACAAGTAGTAATTAAAAAACTTCTTTGCTTGAGTTATTTGTACTTTTTTTTAAACGTTGAAATCCTCTTTCAGTTATTTTCATTCCTTTGTGGAGTTTTTCAGAAAGCAAGACTAAGAAAAGTATTAATGAATCTAAGTCAGAAGGCTTACTTTTTAGCGGGAGCTAAAGGTGTTGCCAGATTTATTTTATTGTGTTGCCAGATTTATTTTCCAGTTTGAATTAGAGGCTACTAAGATGAATATTGACAGGGCCACTGATTGACTGATTTTGCCAAAGTCATTTGCTAGAATTACTTTCTTTTTGGGACCTGAGCTTATTCCTTGCACAAGGTTCCAAGTGAAATTCGGGGAAGAGTGAACATGTTATTTTTTTTCATTCTAAATTGGTCTCTTTGCGGGAACAAGAGTTGGCTATGCACAAATGGACATTGATGTCCCAGGATACTCTTTGCAATGGTCCACCTGACATAGTGGAGAGAGTGTAGCCTTTGAAATCATAGACTCGTTTCGCTTTTTACTGGCTGTTCAACCTGGAAATATAATTTTCTTTCTCTCTTTTGTCTCTAAAATAGGGATAGTATATTTACCTTCTAGGCCTATAAGAAGATTGTGCATAATAAATAAAACATCCGAATGGCATCTGGCCAATAGCGTGTGCTCAGTAAAAAAAATGTCACTATTCTTAAAGATATTGACTTTATACAGAAACATTGATCCTATAGCAGCCCAAAAGATTACATTTTGCCCCAAATATTTATTTTTTTAAAAATTTATTTATTTAATCTTTCTTAAAAATTTCATTATGGTGGCAGGAAAAATATTTAAAGCACACAAAACATCATTTTTCGTTGTCCTTTCCCTAGTATCTGAAGCTAATATTTGAAGCTGGGAAGAATAATTAGTGACTTGATGCATCAGGATGCTATCTATACACTTACTGTGGAAATCATCAATTTGCTAATTTAAATGAGATCCTGTTTAGTGATTATAATCATACTTACATGAAAATATTGACTGATTCTAGGTCCTGGCTGACAAGTGAAATTGAGGCACATTAATATTAATTGATGATCACTGAAGATTGAATCAAAAGTACTGGAATATTACTTAATATAAATGATTAAAGTTGAACAAAGTATAAATAGGATACTAATTAATGTATCTATTGGTCATTTAAACTTTTAACTATTAGCTTTTAGCTATGTTATAGCTCTTTGAGAAATATGTTTTGAGTACAGATTAACAATTTTGGAACAACTATGCATATATAGTGCAATTGAAAAATTAAGTAAGTGGCTGGTGGATGCTTGCTCTCTGTTGGAGCGGGGACTGTAGACAAGCAATGGGCAAAAGGCTGGAATGCTGCAGGTAGTAATAGATGAGAAGTGCAGACATCAGAATGAACTTCTGTTTTGTTTACTGTAGATACTTATGGACAGGTATTATAGACGTGTACGTACATAGTTTAGTATACACATATTTATTTCCTAATTATCAGCCCTAGAAGCAATGACACCCCATCACTAATGAGCACACTCAGTGCCCAGACCTTGGTTTCAAATACCATTCTCCAGTGAAAGGAATCAGAGCTTCTTGGAGCAATGGTTGATTCTAGAGCTGGAAAAGGGATACATAAGATGAACCCGGAGCATCTTGTAATGCCAGAAAGTAAGGAATGATGAAAAAATGAAGCAAAATAAATGAACAAACAGAAAACCAATACCACACTATGTTAAAGGGTCACAGGAGCCAACTGAAAGAGCTCCCAAAGGCCAGAGCTAAAAAAAAAATTGAGCAAATAAAGTAGTATTGCATTATATCCCAAAGTATAAAATAAATATCCCTAAGTCTGTACTGATCTAAATAAAAGATTGAATTAATAAATGAATGAGTGAATAAATAAATAAATAAATAAATAAATGAAAATTGACAAATCTCTAGACAAGAATTCCAAGCAGTTATGTAGGTAACTCTGCCTTAAGATGTAGAGCTTACCTTGTCAGGTTATAAGCATGGGCTATGCTTAGTGACTTCCTCCCAAGGGTACAACAAGGAAGTAGGGGGGAGAGTAACTTCGTAGTAGAGAAACGTGACCTTATCCAGGTACTCAAGGTCAACATCAACACTGTTAAATCATGCTGATAGCATGTACTCTTGATATGATGTGATATAAATGACACTTTACCTCCTCTTTATCTTTGTGACCTTCCTCCCCCCAAACGCATAACCCCAGTATAGGAGAAAAACATCAGTCAAATCCAAATAGAGGAACAGTCCACAAAATTCTCAGTAGCATTCTTCAGAACTATCAAGGTCATCAAAAACTAAGTTTGAGAGATTGTTTCAGTCTACAGGAGCTTAAAGAGACATGATGACTAAGTGTAATACAGTATCCTGGAACAGAAAAGGGGTATTAGGCAAAAACTAAGGAAATATGAAAAAAGGACTTTAGCTAATGATAATAAATGGATTTAATTAATAATGTATCAGAGTTAGGTCACTACCACCCAGCCATATCAGATAACTGGTGGCCAGAGGAAGGCTGTAACTTGTGTACTTGAACTGATAAATTTTAATTGATGTAAGGCATTTTGTGATTTTTTTCTTAAAGTACCTTATTTTCTTCAGATTTTTTCAAGTTTTAAAAAGATGAATCTTTGTTAGGTTCTAAATAATTTAAAATAAATCATAATGATCTTTTTGTTGTTTTTGTGAGTTTTTAATTCTGCAAAATGGATGAAAAAGTATCTTAAAAACGCAAACATTTTAGTAACTTTCTTATCCTGTGGGTTTTTTTTTTAAATTGTTAATTAGGTTACATATTTTTGCAAGTTAAACACAGACTGAATGTTTACATCCACCCTGCCCCCAGATTCTCAGGTTGAACTCTAACCCCACTGTGATGATATTTGGAAGTGGTGAGGTCTTTGGGAGGTGGTTAGGTCACGAGGGTGGTGCCTGCATGAAGGGAGTTAGTGCCCTTACAAAAGAGATCCCAGAGAACTGCCTTACCCCTTACACCCTGTGAGGGCACAGGAACATGGCAGTAGTCTGTGAACTAGGAAGTGATTTCTCACCAGACACCAAATATGCTGGTACCTTGATCTTGGGCTTCTCACCATCCAGAACTAGGAGAAATAAATTTCTGTTGTTTATAAGGCACCCAGCCTATAGTATTCTGTTATAAAGGCCTAAACAGACTGACACCAGCTATCTAGATGTTCTGTTTCATATTTTTTCCAGCCAATAAATCTTATTCTTTATGTTTTGCCTTATTTTGGCATTATTTAAAATACTCGTTTATTTTAATTAGCCTAAATTTGCTCTGTATCAGATAGTGCAGTTAGAAGGAATCCAGCTGCACTATTGAAGTAAAAATCCTGAGTTCAAGAAAATTTATGAAACACATACAACGGTAGGCATTTGATATGGCACAGTGAACAAGACAGTCCCTTTTCTCATGAACCTTCCATTCTAATTGAGAATAAGTCTTTCAAAAGCCAATTACACGTTAAGGTAAGTTTTGTGGGTTAGAAAGACTGGATGTCAAAGGAACTTAACATCTGAGGGTGAGGATGGGGGCAAAATCTAAGCCAGTCTACAGAAGCTATCCTTAAGGAAGGAAGCAGTGGTACTTCATCTGAGGATGACAGGCATTAACTAGGTCAGTGGTTCTCAAACCCAGGGTGTTTGAGAGATTTGTGGGAGTGTATTAGGTTGTCACAATAATGGGTATTAATACTAGCATTTAGGGTGTGGGTTCAAAGATGATGGACGTGCTGCAATGTGAGGGATGGTCCCACACCACAAAAATGAACTCCTTCTCTATGTAACTTCGTAATAGCCCACTGGACATTTTATGTAGGTTGTACAGCTTGTTTTCCGGAATACCACATTACTGCATCTTGTTTACTTGGATCATCTGTAATTTGTCTTGACTTGTCATCCCTATTTTAACTAAGTTCATTTTGCTTTTTCTCTCATCAGGTATAAATAAGTCCACTGGACTCACCCTAATCCGGATTTTTATTTGAGTGTCCACCCTTATCGTCCCTCTTTCATTTTCCATCCTGTCCCTACAAGTGACCTTTGAAGTTTAAACTTACTCATCAATGGCAGGATTAGGTATCAGCCTAGGTCATCATGACTTCCGATAAGACAACACTCAAGCATTTACATATAGAAATACGTAGTATTTTATTATAAATTATTTTCCTTTTGTTTTTCCTTCATATTTGGCCCTGGGCATAGATGATATATTGAACTTTTAAAATTCATATGTGCAAGAAACTATGACTTTTATTTTAGGACAGCAATGGGGACATAAAAATATTTTCTATATAAAAGAAAGATTAGATCTGATAGAGTTTAGATTTGTCACTATAACCAGGGTTGCTTCTAACATTTAGTGTGTGGGAGCCAGGGATGCTGAACACCTTGCCATACAGGGGACAGTTCTGCACACTAAGGCAAAATCCTGCATCCCACAGGAATATTAAAAATGTCATTGGTCATTCATGTATGTCCTATGGTTTCTGTTCAGGCATATTATACTTGCACATTGTCTCCTCATGACAATCTATACTTTGCTTTGGTATATTACTCCTATTTCAATTGATTTTGCTCTTTTTAATAATTTGTGTTATTATGCTCTTTCCTTAATCATATACGATTAAATCCATTGTTATAACTTATTCTACCACTAGATTTTATTCTTACTCTTACTGGTACCCATGTGTTTTCATTTTTCCATTCTTCACTGTACAGAATAACTGTGATTTTCTTAGGTTCAAACTTACTAATTGAAATAAGTTTAAGCATCTGAGAGTACTTCATTGTGTCTTCTAGTGAACATGCACATGCATTTCTGTATATTGAAATATATTTTTTATTTTTATTTTTTTAAAGATTTTATTTATTTGAGAGAAAGTGAGAGAGAGAGGGATCACGAGAGGGGGGAGTGTCAGAGGGAGAAGCAGACTCCCTGCTGAGCGGGGAGCCTGATGTGGGGCTCGATCCTGGGACTCCAGGATCATGACCTGAGCTGAAGGCAGACGCTTAACCTGACTGAGCCACCCAGGTGCCCCTGAAATAATTTTTTTAGTTGATTTATTTGTACTTTATATTAATGTCTTTTCTGACTAGCATATTTTTGAAATAAAAATATACATTTTATGTTAAAAATGTCTCAACGTCTTGGTGATAAGAACCCAAATATCTTAGTGAATACTTGGGAACCTCAAATGAAAGAAAGAGCAAGTTGTTCAGTTTGTCTGAATTCAAAGAACTTAAAAAGTCAACTTCTACAAACAATAAATCAAAAAAGTTATACCTCCTAATCCAGAGTTTCCCTTGTCCCTCTTAGGTTGTCTGAGGCCCAATCCTCAGCTCTGTATCATGATAAAAAAGGTCATGTCTCCATGTCATATATAACAATTTAGGGCCGTCCCTGACCCAACAGGAAATTCTGTTGTCTGCTACCCTACTAAGAGAGAAAACCACTTTAACAATGGCTACCTGGACAGAATTATAGCAAGTCATCTTTAGCCCAATGAAGCAGAACGTACGTGTGTGCATTAATATACAACATGTTGCAAGAGCCCTTATTTCATTTGCCCTGTGGGGTAAAGTTAGATTTGGAAAGGACCTTTGTATTCATACTGTCTCTATATCCTGCATACGAGAAGTTGGAAGCTCAGCAAGGAAACCAGTTTTCCTGATTTACAAAAAGCTTAAACTTCTTATGCTTATCGGAACCCCCAGAAGTTTAAATTCCAATACTCTTGGGCAGTTTTAATAGGTTAAGTGGAGATGGAAGGAGACATCTTTATAAGTTATACCTAATTTGGAATTGTCATATATTTTGCTAATGGTTTTGTTTGCTTTCTTATGCACGTTTAAAAATCTCTGAATACGCAGGTACCCAGTGTGTAACAGATAAACTTAGACCCAGTTGGTTTAAAACGTATGTGAATTGAGGGGTAGCAGTGATACAAATACTTTCAAACTATGCATTGTTTTTTTCTTGTGATTGCGATGCTACCTTTTGATTTCTTTAGAGGATACTCCAATGTCTTTGGATAAGTTGCATTTTCTTCTCTACAGGTTTCTTTTATGGATCTTAAGATGCTTTAAATGTATTATTAATAAGTAGCACAATTCAATATTTATGTGTCCTTCACATTATACAAGTCAGAGTGCATATTCTTTTGTATTTTCAGTTTTATAGGAAACAATTTTAATTTTTCCCCTTCACTTATCCTTTCTCAACTGCCCATTGAAAGTTCAGCCATTCTATTAAGCTTCATTCAATTTTCTATTATAAATTTCACTCTTCTTCAAAACCCTTCCTCCAAAGTCCATCATTTCTCATGTTATTGCTCTTTCTACAGACACTCATCAATATTTGAAAGCTGCTATATAATGAATTTTGGCCGCCTGATCTTTCCAACTTAGATATCACATCTGGTCCATTTCTAGTTATAATTGCGTCTGACCCTGCTGACTTTTCAACAGTCTGGGTAAAAAGAAATCTTGTAATAGTTTCATAAAAATGGCTTTGCTTTGTTTTTTCTCATTAATAGTTACCTACGAAGTACCTAAGTACATAATCATTTCTTATGGACTTTTAGTGAGGAAACACTTTTTAGAATTCTGGGTGATTTTTGATAGCATATATAATGAAAATCTGGAAATTAATCTGGTTAAATTTAGAATGTTATATTAATACCTCATTTTTATCTTTTGGTGATAATGGTGATGGTGAGGACTTTTTTTCTCATACTGTATAAGCTACATTAATTTCTGAACAGCAGTCTTATTTTTTTGAAAGGTTTTAAAATATTTACTAATATATGTCCTTCGTAGTGAAAGTAAGAAACAGAGAAAAACAAAACTAAGAAATAGTTTCCCTTCCAAATAAATAATAGTTATTAAAATTTTGAAGTATAATCTTCCAAAATTTTATGGGCATAGATATTTTTTTTTTTAGAAAATTAGATTATATTGTGAAGAACAGTCTTAATTTATAAATATTTCAGTATTTGAATTTGTAGCATAGGTATTGCTTAAATTTCTAAGATGGAAATGACATTAAATGAGTCAGGAACTCAATTAGGTACTAAGTGTATGGTGTTAATATGAGGTTAGAATCTATGGCAAATCCATTATGTTTCAAGGTGTCAAAAAGGAAGGCTCACTATTTATTGGTGTCTTTGGTCTTAATGTAATCCGAAGTGAAACAATACATAGAAAAGGTGAGATTTCTAGAGAAGATGGACTGTGTGTCTGTATGTTTGGCTATGCATGCTTGAGCTAAATCCTTTGAAAGTGGCATGTAGGAAAATCTGTGGTGGTAATAACATCATAGGAGAAGGTATTGGGGAAATGGATAGAGTTGATATGTTTGTTCTGTATTAATAGGTCTTTTTGCTTTATTGAAAGGGCCATGCTCACCTTTTTCAGGGTAAACAATCCTATGTATCAATCTTATTAATATTGGAATTCCTTAGTTCTGAAGAGCACTTTGTTCACACATAGCATTCATTATGGCAATCTAAATTGGTTTATATCATTTGCTTAGGTTCTACTGATTAAGGAAATTATTGTAAAATTTCATAAAATATGAAGATTCTATTCTTTTATATTTAAGATGTATGGAGAACAGAGGAAATGAACATGATCAAGCATTTCTCAAGTATGTAAATTCTTTTTCCATAGTATCATAAATAACTATATATATTTTTATTTTCGTACTTGTCATCTGCTGTTTATTATATTATTTGAGTAAATTCATGGTGATGTTTATGAATGCTTTTTAAAAATTTTAATTCCAGCATAGTTAACATATGGGCTATATTAGTTTCGGTGTACAATATGGTGATTCAACAATTCCATACATCACCCGGTGCTCATCATGACAAGTGCACTCCTTAATCCCCACCACCTGTTTCACCCATCCCCCTACCCACATCCCCTCTGGTAGCCATCAGTTTGTTCTCTGTAATTCAGAGTCCGTTTCTTGATGTGTCTCTCTCTCTCTTTTTTCTCCTTTACTCATTTGTTTTGTGTCTTAAATTCCACATGTGAGTGAATTCATATGGTATTTGTCTTACTCTGACTTATTTTACTTAGCATAATCCCTTTAGCTCCATCCATGTTCCTGCACATGGCAAGATCGCATTCTTTTTTTATGGGTGAATAATAATCCATTGTGTGTGTGTGTACTGTTTTATCCATTCATCTATTGATAGACACTTGGGCTGCTTTCATAATTTGGCTATTGCAGATAATGCTGCAATAAACATAGGGTTGCATGTATCCCTTTGGATTAATGTTTTTGTATTCTTTGGGTAAATACCCAGTAGCATGATTTTTGGATCATAGGGTAGTTCTAGTTTTAATTTTTAGGGACCTCTATACTATTTTCCAGAGTGGCTGCACTAGTTTGCATTCTCACAAGAGTACTCCTTTTCTCCACATCCTGGTCAACACCTTTTTCTTGTATTTTTGATTTTAGCCATTCTGACAGGTGTGAGGTGATATCTCATTGTGGTTTTGATTTGCATTTTCCTGTTGATGAATAATGTTGAACAGATTTTCATGTTCCTATTGGCCATCTTTGTGTCTTCTTTGGAGAAATGTCTGTTCATTTCTTCTGCCATTTTTTTTAATTAATTGTTTTTTAGGTGTCCACTAATTAATTCCTAAAAACTGTGTGAGAAAAATTCTCCTATTAGCAGATTTAGCCAGTTCTTTTACTAAATAAGAGTGGAGCTAACATGAGTCGAAATCCAGTTTCTAAAATCATCTCTATATGATTCTACACAGTTGTAGTTAAATATCTCATGACAGCTTAATAGATACAACTCTAGGGTGCTGATTGACGGAAATGAACTTAATTTCTACATGATATTTACCTTCTAACTGTTCAACAGTTTGTCAGTAATATTCTTTACAAATGGCAGGATTTCTAGAAGAAGGTGCATATCTCAATGTAGATTAGCTACCAGAATGTTTCAGCTAAAATGTTTCTGAAATATTTAAAGATAAGAAAATATTTAAAGAAATTCATCATAAAATTAGAAAGTATCAATAAGTAACAAATGCATCAAATTAATAGTGAAAATAGACAATTGTTTAGAGGAAAATGCATTTGAAGTATAAAACAAACCATTCCTTCCCTTGTTTTAATGTTTGAAAATCAGGAAATATTTCCTGCTTTATTTTAATATCTGCAAGGGAAAAATGGACTATATCACTAATGTATTTGTACAATTTTCATGATTAATGGAATTTGATTTTTCAAGAGAATACCAATTACTGAGATCTGTAAGGTCTTCAAATGGCCATGGCTTTCCTGTCTGTTCTTTAAGGTCATCGAATTTCGTGGCACCTCTGATCTTCTGTCCTGAGTACTTCCTGAGTACCTTGTAGTTGTCAACTCAGGGCAGATTTCATATTCCCAAAATTTGCCTTGAATAAAGTAGGTCTGGATCCTTCAGATTAGATGACTAGTTTTTGTAATCTTAAAAGATGTCTGGAAGAAGAGAAAGTCCTCAAGGTCAGGAGAGGGTCTAGAAAATTTCTTATGATTTCACAGTCTTTAAACTTGTAGACAACACAGGTAAGATTTATTTGGGAATATATCATTAAGAGGTGTTGTTTAATGGTCACACTGCATGCATTTATTTCCTCAAATATCATGGTGAGGTAAAGATTTTATAGAAGAGGAGACTGATACTCATAGTAGTTAAGCACTCTATTCATGGTTTCACAGCTAGAAAGTAGCAGGATTGGGGTCAAATCCAGACTGAACTAAATTTAAAGCCTGTGTATATTTCCATGTACCTCTATTTATGAAGCGAGGAGGTATGCAAATTGGAACAGTGAATGTTCAGGAGGGAGGTAATGATGCATATTATCAAAATAAAGGAACCTTTCTCTTTGGAGACTAGATTGACCTGAATGCGTGTGAACCATTGTAACTATAAAGGTATAGTTAAATAAAAGCATGGGTTTGTGTGAAGAAGATCCTTAGAGATCAGCACATCTGCCGAGAAGGCTTTGGTTCATGAGTCAATGATGTTTCTATGCTGAAGCAGAGAGAGATACCATAACATGACAGTCTGACACCCAGATTCTTTTTTCTAGAAAATGTGGTCTAATTTGTCTCATTTTCCCTAATACTTCCTACCTTCTGTAAAGTGCCTTTGGCCTTCACAAATAAAACAGACACCAATGCTTTGAAGGTGTCACTATGAAAAACTCTTTTCTTCAGACTTTCCATCCACCAAAAGGTTTATTATTCTAATCACACAGTTGTACAATAGAAATTCTTCTGCAGAGATGGATAGAAGTGTTTAGAGGTAGACAAGCTTTTTTTTTTTTTTTTTTTTTTTTTTTTTTTTTTTTTTTTTTTTAGTGTGAGACAGAAACTAAGTTCCAAAAAAGAAGTTGACTCACAGGTTCACCTTCTGGTAATCGCATGGTCAGCATCTAGCTCTGCCACGCAGACGGAGAGCACAATTCATCTTGTTGATGCTAGTTCTGCCTTGAAACTTCTGCTTGTGCTTTGAGATGAGCCTTGCTGGCCAGATAGCAATTCAGTTAAATGAATTCAATTTGTTTCTCACTCTATAGGCCTTACCTAATTTCATTCTCTGCAGAGAGGGAATTCTGGTAGGGGTATTTTTGTAGCTTCACCAAAATGTTTGGCAGGAGAAATTTCCATCCCTATACCGAGGAAGAAGGTCAAAAGGACAATGGTCAGTTACGTTCAGAAGAGATTAATGACTACACACTTGGTTTGGTGCAGAACAAATTCTCTCACTGAGTGCATACCAAGATAAGAGGGTAAGCAGAACCTCTCTCCTCTTGTGCGTATCTGGAATAAGAATTCAGACATTATGTATAGTCTTTAATAAAGAATGATTTGCAAGTAACTCAGCTCTTCAGAGGTATTGATTAACTTAGAACCCACTTGCCCAGAATGCTTGTAGTTTCAGTTTTATTCCAAATAATAAACATTTGAAACCAAAAGAATAAATTGCTTTGTTAATGCAACAGAATTTTTAGGGGTACAGGCATTTTCCTATATATTATACATGACTGGTGTCTCCCAGAATTAAAAAGTACATTTCTTGGAATCTCTGGACTGTAATTTCTCTGTTCATTTTCCCATTTTACCCTGATTTGGGTTTTTAATATGTCAGGGATCAAACTGGATTTAGTTGAACTTACTACTGGAGCAATATAAAATAGATAGGTGAATGTTGATTGTGCATTTTCTTTTCCTTAAATATTTATTGCACCTCTGCCTTAGCTTCCCAAACTGGGTGCCTATGTACCCTGGTACACTGCAGTAAATTCACAGGGTGCCTCGGCACCTTTTAGAGCTTTGAAGGAAACAGCAGTTTTCAACATCTGTTGGATATTTCATGAACTATTGAAACACAGTAGTTCACAGTTTTAACTTTAGCTTGTACTCGCTTTCAATAATTATGTCCTATCTTTGTAAACCAGTAGTTGCTGTGGTAAAAAAGAAGCACCTTGGGGGAAATCACTGTGAAGCAGTATTGGAGGAGGTCAGCGAGAATTTGTGACTCCTAGTTGAGCCATGAGCCGGACCGAGGCAATTGGAGGCTCCTCAGCCCATCCCCTGTCCTTGGAATGGACATTCCATCCAGCATTCCCACACTAGGAGCTGTTTTAAAGAGATAGCCTTTTAAAGAGAGTGAAGCGTTGTTGAGACCATATGGACGGTACATGTGACTAAACGCAGTTAAGGTCCCTACATAAAATGTTAAGATTCTGGTGGGCGGTTGCAGAGATCTACTTGTTAGGAGGCTGTTGAAGACAAGCCTCATTGAGCTCCCTTGCTTATTAGACTGGACACCTACCCATCTGGAGTGGGCTGCCTCTTTCCGTGGTCTTGCCTCCACGTATGGAGGCACGTTTGTGAACCAGCAAGCGGCAAATGAAGGTGGTGGGGCCTAATCTAACTTCAGAGTTTGAGAAGCTGTGTAATGACCATGCAGTGCCCATCTCACACTGGTAAATGTGGAAATACTGGGTTTTTTTCTTTTTTCATATTTTATTTTATTTTTTAAAATAATATTTATTTTGTTATATTATCACCATACAGTACATCCCCAGTTCTTGATGCAATGTTCCATGATTCATTACTTGCATATAACACCCAGTGCACCATGCAGTATGTGCCCTCCTTAATGGAAATACTGGTATTTTAAGTTTGAAGTTACATGTATTATTTTTTCAAACGTCTACTAAATTGTTAGTACATAAATACCTGTTAAGTCCTCTGGACCTAACCTAAATAAATGGAATGGTTAGATAATTCTTTTGTTCTAGTGGTGCCATAAAATTACTGGGGCATGAAGAGTGCTGTGAATCAAACAAGTTAGGGGTCCTCAATGCCAACAATATGCTGACAGATGGGATCAAAATTTCTTATTGAGGAAAAATAGTTTGGAGTCTTGGCTTTATATTAACCTTTTTAGCATCATCTTTTCTTGTAAGAGTAAAAATTCATTTTAATATTCTAATCAAAGACTGAATTGGGAAATTATACTCTACTTGGCTTTAAATGATATTTAACTGATGAGGAGTGATGCAATGTCAGGTATGTAATAAGCATTCAAAATATTTGTGGAATGAATTAACAAAAGTGTATGAATTATTTCTAATCACAAAATAATTGTTCCAAATTATCATCAAACTCTTTTCAGTTGCCATTAGAGTAGCTTTTATAATCAGAATGTCCCAAAGAATGTAGGCATTGTCCAACTAACTGAGTTCAAACAACCAACCAACCTGTGTTCTCCATATGTCATCAGCATATTGTTTTGATGATGAAGAAACAAGTGCCTTGTGTACGTCTTCACCTTATGCCCAAAGAAGTGATACTTTATGTCTGTGGAAAAGTGCCAGTTTCATCTGTTCTTGTCCAAGAGGGAAAAATATGAAAATATGCATTAAAAATAAAAAGTATTGCATACAAGGGATCAAAATGCAAATTACTCAGAGAGAAGTAAATTAAATGGGAAAAGTTTCACCACCCAAAACTATGGCCCATTAATAATTTTTTTGTTGGTTAGACTCTAAGATGGCCCCCGGGGATCTCCACCTCCCGGTGTTTATGTCCTTCTGTATTCTCCAACCATTGAGGGGGAGCCACATCTGTGACTAGCTTCCGAACAACACGATATGGCAAAGGTGATGGGATGTTACTTTTGTGATACTTTTACTTAAGATTGTAACTTCTGTCTTGCTTGCAGACTCTCAAAAGATTTTTCTCCCTTACTGGCTTTGATGAAGTAAGCTGTTGTATGGAGAGTCCCAAGTGGAAGGAATGAAGTGACCTCTTGCCAACAGTCAGCAAGGAACTGAGTCCTAGAAACAGCCATGTGAACTTGGAAACGGATCCTAGCCCAAGGAGCTTCAGGTAAGATCCCAGCCCTGACTGACAAACTGATTGCAGCTTTGTAAAAGACAGAGAAGCCAACGGCCTGGATAAGCCAAGCCAAGATTCCCGACCCACAGAAACTGTGAGTTAATTAATGTGTGGTTTGAAACTGCTAGACTTGTGACAATATTACTATATAGTAAAACAGACCTAATGTGTATTCTTCCAGGAATATTCACAAAGTGAATCACATTATACAGATTCTAGCATTTTGCCTTTGTTATTCTTTGAAGAAGGGTGCATTTTAATGTAAAGTAAGGTATGAGAGAGAATGAGTTTTCGCTTTGCTCTCTGATCACACACTGACCTCTAAATTCTCCTTCTTCCACGTTTCTTGCTACGAGTATATCTAATTAACTATTTTCATCTGGGAGAGATTTTGCAACCCCCACTCCCCACCCAGGTGGAGACATAGGTAATGTTTGGAGATATTTTTGGTTGTTAAAACTTGGATGGAGGGAGAGGGTGATACTGGTATCTAGTGGGTAGAGGCCAGGGATACTGCTAACCATTCTGTAGTGCTGAGGACAACATCACCCCCCCACCCCCCAGGAAATAATTATTTGACTCAACATATCAGTCATGCTCAGGTTGAGAAACGCTGATCTAAATCATATTCTTCAACAATGCATATTAATAATAAGGTAATTTATTTATTTTTATCTTTTTAGAAAGATGTATTTATTTCAGAGAGAAAGTGCTGGTGCAGGAGGGAAAGAGGGAGAGGGAGAGAGAATCCCAAGCAGACTCTGCACTGAGGGCAGGTCCCACATGGGGCTCGATCTCACTACCCTGAGATCACAACCTGAGCTGAAACCAAGAGTCGAACACTTAACTGACTGTGCCACCCAGGCACCCCAATAATAATTAAAAAAATTTTTTTTAAGTAGGCTCTATGACCAATGTGGGGCTTGAACTCACAATTTTAGGATCAAGAGTTGCCTGCTCTGGGGCGCCTGGGTGGCGCAGTCGTTAAGCGTACTGCCTTCGGCTCAGGGCATGATCCCAGCATTCTGGGATAGAGCCCCACATCGGGCTCCTCTGCTGGGAACCTGCTTCTTCTTCTCCCACTCCCCCTGCTTGTGTTCCCTTTCTCGCTGGCTGTCTCTCTCTGTGTCAAATAAATAAATAAAATCTTTAAAAAAAAAGAGTTGCATGCTCTGTTGACTGAGCCAGTTAGGGACCCCCAACAATAAAGAAATACTTTTAATCTTCAGTTGTTCAGCTCTTGAATTTGTTTGTGGTTAGCTACAGGTTTTGATGGGAAGAGAATGGAATTACATATCAGGGCCCCTAAAACACCATCAAGGAGTGACCAAAAGACCAGAGAAAAAGCATGAGGAAAGATGTCAAGGAAACCAGCATGAGAGTGTGCATAAGAGGGAGAGGCCATCATGATTAACTGCTTTCCAGAGGTCGAGTGAGGTAGGACCAGAAAATAATTTTTCAGATTTAACATCTATGACTTCCCTAATGACCTTCGGGGACATCTGGGTTAGAAGCTGAAACCAGAACACATTACCTCGGGGGAGCAAATGAATATTGAAGAAATGGAAACAGTCAGACGGTCTCTGTGTCTGATTGTTGAGGGGAAACATGAGAGCAGATGATAACTAGAGGGAGGGGAACAAGAAAGGGGAAAGGATGAACGAGTTGGTGTAATACACCGAGGGGCTAGTAGACAGGGGATGTCTGAGGAAGAGGCACAAAAGGGGACATGTATGAAGTAAGGTCCCTGAGGAGGTCGAAGGGAGAGAGAATCCAGAGCACAAGTGAAAGCGTCGAATTTGCCCAGGAGAAGTGATTTCTCTTCTCTTCGGAGTGAGGAGGTGTGGGGAAAAAGCAAGCAGATGCAAATGGGTTTGTATAGCAGAGGCCTCCTGGAGATGTGGAGATGTGGGGAGGAGGGAGAGGCAGCTGCTGCAGCTCTCCCTTGACAGCGTCTTCTCTGACGTGCTGAACAAACCCTGGTGCCATTTCCTGAGACCTCAGAGGGACAAGGTGGATGGAGTAGGAAGACTGAAGGTGCTGTGAAAGTTTGAAATCACAATCCATTGGGGAAGAGTTGATGAGGGGCCATTTTGTTAGCCTTCCTCTCCTTTTTTTTTTTTTTAAATCAATTTGGCTTTACAGTTTCACTGAAATATATGACATATGGTGTTGTATGAGTTTAAGGTGTCGCACATGTTGATTTGATATATTCACGCATTGCGGTATGGTTGCCGTTGCAGTATTGGCTGGTACCTCTAGCACTTCACATAATGAGCATTTCTTTCTCCTGGCGGTCGGGATAATTAAGATCTAATCTCAGCAAGTTTGATGTTTATGGATACAATGTTGTCTATAATCACTCTACTGTGCATTAGATCCTCAGGACTTTCTTATCTACTAGTTGCAAGTTACCTTCTTTATAATGTTTCTGAGTAGTTTCTGGGAGGCTGGGAGGGAGAAATCTGGTCACGCACATTTGCGACCAAGTCATGCTAGAAATTTCAGGCTTTTACATTCTATTGTCCAAACTGTCCTCCCAGATGTCAGGTAGAGGTCAGTAGGAAGGCGTGGCGGCACTCTTGCTTCTTGCTTCTTTCTTGCCTCCCATGACCAAATTTCTGGAATCCTTATATGCATGTCTGGCTTTTCTCCAAAACTTAACATTTCCCATGTGTGATGTGAATTAAGCCTGCTGTCTTCCCATAGCTGCTGAGAGTTTGGTACCTTAGCAGAGAACCCATTTTAGACCCAGGTGCATCATTTCTAGCGCTTGGATTTTGGCAAACAGTATCTCTTTCACCAGTGTTTGAGAAAGTATGGTTACTAAATGAGACGTTGTTTGCATCCCAATTTGTTGGAATTTCTATGAGTACTTTAATGGCCCATAGAGACAACAGGATGGAACATTTGAAGTAGATATCATACTGGGATGCCCAGGAAATTGTGGCCCTAAAGGCAACCACCTGCTTTACCTCCTTCCAAGAATGACTTTAGAATACTTTGCTTCACTGCCTTGAGTTTTTCTGAAATGCTTGAAGTACTCACCTCTATCCGCAAGCCCTACCGCAAAGGAAGCTTGAATGTTTTATTTGCATCTCTAAATTCCTGCAAAGGTTTTAAAGTTATTTTACCCACTGGTAAATGTAATAAACAGTGATATTCAGATAGTGCACATTTAAGCTTGCCTTTCCTCTCTACATAAAAGTGCATGATAATGGTGGCTGGATAATTAAAATTAAACCACATTCAATAGATAAACAAATTAAAGCAGAGCAAATTGTGTGCATGCCTCCCTAAACAGCACACACATTATCAGAAAGGGCAGCTCTAATTATTCAAGGATATAGCAGAGCTATTGAAGGAGCTATTGATTTTTTTTAAGATAAGAAGCTGTCTTCAGTATTAATGGGTAGTATTTGTTTACAGGCCAAATTCCTTGTAATACTATAGGAATTAAAAAGGAAATTGGATCACAGCTACCTAAACTTTACACACTAATCAGGACTCACCAACCAATAGATCATGATCTGTCAGTATTGTGTTTAACATTTAGTTTTAATTACAAACTAATACATGAATTTATTTCCTTTGTAAATATTACAGTGTCTCTAACCATTCCCAAATATCCACCCTTTCTTCAAAGGTAACAGCATTGGTGTGGACTGTTCAGATGGTTTCTAATGAATTTTAAATACATTTACATATATTACCCATACCTGTTTCACAATGTTATATTGTGGATTTTTTTGTTAGATGGATTACTTTTTCGTGTCTAACATAAACGGGATCACTCTTTACATACCTTTTTCTAAAATGCATTTATCATTCAATAATATGCCTTAGTGATTTTTAGTAATGGCACATGCGAATGTGCCTCAGTATTTCCCTCCATTTCATTTCCTTTTCCTCTTAATATATTTGTATCAAAGCAATAAATGCCTTTGATTAAAAAATTAAAAGGGACAAGAAAGGTGGATAATAAAATGGAACAGTCTGCCCCATGGCCACATTCCCACTTGTTAGAGGCGACCACTCCGAGCAGTTGCTTCTGGTTATTAATTCCCGATGTCTAAATAATTTATGCCCATATCATTAATAATCGGTTATTAGTTCAGACACTATTCTGATTTCCTGCTTACTCACACTATTAATACCTTCTCTTCCCATTTTTCCCCAATATAGTCCTAACATTACATTTAGCTTCTCCATTGGCTATCTGTATAAAGTACTTAAGCCTTTATTTCTTGTCTTATAATTAAATATATCACATCTGGATTCCTGAATGTATCATATCTTTTACCATATCCCTAAAAAAAACCCCACAAATCTCTCGTCAGTAAAGGATTTATGGATTCCTCCTTCCCAGAAATCATCCTCTCAGGGCCATCCATTCTATTCCAATAAGGACTGTTGTTCTCTAGGCTTGGGGACCAGTTTTAACTTGGGACATCTCCTCACTGGTTCTCTAGAATGTTCCTCTCATTTCTTATTTCCATGTCTTTTTGCTCCAGGATATTCTCAGGGAACTTACTGTGAAATGGTATATGAGGGGTAAATTTTCTGAACATGTTTGAAAATATTTTTTTCCGCTATCAAACTTTATTGATAATTTGGTTGGGTAAGAATTCAAGTCTCAAAATTATTTTCCCTTAAAATAATGAAGGCATCTAGTATTACTGTGAGCACTCTGATGGCAATCAGTTTATTATGCCAGTGTCAGTGACAGTGCCTGAGCTTTTTAAAGGTAATTTTTAAATTTGAGTCGACACACAGTGTTACGTTAGTTTCAAGGGTAGAATACAATGATTTAACTTCTGTATGTGTTAAGCTATGCTGACCGGAAGCATAGCTGCCATCGTCATCATACAGCATCCATGACCCTGTTCCCTGTGTTGTGCTTTTTGTTCCTGTGACTTAATTATTCTGTAAGTGGAAAGCTGTATCTCCTACTCCCCTCCACCCATCTAGCCCATCCCCCACCCCTTCTCCGCTTTTAGTGTCTTTATTCTTAGTATTGCAACACTGTATAGATATTTGCCCGAGTGTGGATCTTTTTTGTTCAGAGTGGGTTTTTAAATTTGGAGTCTCATGTGCTTCACTTATGGGAAATTTTCTTGTATTATTTCTTATATATTTTTTCTCTTTCTCTGTTTCCTCTGTTAATTCTTTCTAGATTTCCTATTAGATTCGAATGTCTGAAGCTTAGGTCACATGAAATAATTCTTCATCTACATATTTTTTTCATTTCTTTGCTTTTCATTTTCTTTTGGGAGATAGTCTTTGACTTTATTTATAAACTGTACATTGATTTTTTTATCTTAATATATTTTCAACATAGAAGAGTTTTTGGTTTTTCACTGACTTTCCCTTTTTAAGTAGACTCTTACTGTTTTATGGATAAAATATCACATTGAGATTTCTGAGAATAATAACTGGAGGTTTTTAGAATTTTAATTCCCCTAAATTATTCTTTGCCTGTGTCATCATTTTTCTTTTCTTTTAAAATCTTTATCTTTGTTTTCCCTTTAGAATTTTTCTTCAAATGTTAGGTGATCATAATGTTAAAGTCTCCATTATTATTATTTTTTAAGATTTTATTCATTTATTTCTTTATTTTAGAGAGAGAGAGTGGGGGAGGGGCAGAGGGAGAGAGAGAATCCCAAGCAGACTCTGCACTGAGCATGGAGCCTGTTACGGGGCTTGAACCCATGACCCTGCGATCATGACCTGAGCTGAAACCAAGACTGAATGGACTGAACTGCCCAGGCACCCATCCCTTCATTCTTTGAGGATGAGGCTATAAAAAGTTGTTTGGGGGGGCGCCTGGGTGGCGCAGTCGTTAGGCGTCTGCCTTCGACTCAGGGCGTGATCCTGGCATTCCGGGATCGAGCCCCACTTCAGGCTCCTCCACTGGGAGCCTGCTTCTTCCTCTCCCACTCCCCCTGCTGTGTTCCCTCTCTCGCTGGCTGTCTCTCTCTCTGTCAAATAAATAAATAAATCTTAAAAAAAAAAAAAAGTTGTTTGGGGAGCTCTGCGTAGATGGGCTAGGCTTGTCCAGAGGAGGCCTCTGCTTAAGACCAGTTGCTCTTGAGACTCTAAATTTCAGAATGTGGCTGTCTTTTCTCTGTGGACATTCCATGAGGAGACAAATGACTGGCTTTTCTGTGTGCAGTAAGACTGGTAGGTTAGCAGGGATGGCTACACAGGACCCCTGGCTCAGAAGGGCCCCACCTTTGGTTTAATGTTCTATGTCCTCTCTGTTGAAATGATTAATAATTTTTTCTTTGAATTTGTGTTTTGTAAGTCAAGTTTAGTGGGGCAGTGGTGCATGCATTGAAGTTTATAGCTTCAGTTCACCGGGTCCCACCTCCTTTCCAGGACAGGTTCTCTGAGTCTCAGCTTTATGCCCTGTGGACCCTTGGCTTCCCCACCTCGTCATGGTCTGGTGACCCTTGGGTCCTTGCACTCGTGACAGAGACTGGGTTGTATGTGTGCATGGTATACATGTGTAAGGTGGGGCTTGGATGGTGAGAAGAAGGAGGCATCTTTCATTGTTGCTCACTACCCCCAGAGGGGTCCTGGGCACAGATGTGGGGAGCATTGGGGTTAAGCATGTACGCTCCATGATGCCTATGTAGGTAACTCTGTAGGGGACAATTCAGCGAAGTGAGTTGGTGGGGGGTGGGGGGGGCTTCTTGCCCACCTACCGTCTGGGAATCTAGCACATCTCAGCACAGAGGTTACAATTTTTTGGGTCACCTGTTCGTCCCTGCCTCTGGACTTGAATTTCAACTTGCACTAGGTCTCCCAAATTATGCAGTCCTGAGTGTAAATAATTGAATAATGAGAAAAGGAATCACTATGTCATTGTATGTGTGTCTCTAAAACTTGAATAAATTCTTTACCAGGCTCCTCAAAGTATTTGCTCTTACTTTAATTACTACTAGAATTTCTCTACATTTTCACCTCAGTTGTTAACATTACTATTTTAAAAAATTTGGCTATTCTTAAGACAGAAAAATGCTCTCCCATTGTTTTCCATTACCTAGTGAATTTACCTTTTCATATATTAATCAGCCATTCGTACGGTATTTTGTGTTCAGTCCTTTGTCTTTTTCTTTGTGGCCTGTGTATTTGTGTGTGTATATATGCATGTATGTATGTACGTTTATATATATGTATTTTGTATACATAGTTAATATTTAGCAGACAGTATTTTAAGTTTACATGTATTAACTCATTTTGTTGTAGCAATAACCTTACAAGTTAGTTACTTTTATTATCCTCATTTTGCAGATTAAACACATTAGGATCCTGAGAGGCTAAGCAATGTGAAGTAGCTAATGCAGCTAGCAGCTCTTTATTATATCTGTTGTAAATATTTTCTCCCTATTTTTGGTTTGTATTCTACCCTTATTTTTTGTCTCACTCAAAATTTAAAATTTTGATCTTATAAAACTTCTCAAATATTTTTAATGTCTTTTGGTATTTCATGTGTCGTTTAAAAAGCTTTGCAAACCTGAAGTTAATGTACATTTACTCTTAGATTTTTAATTATAGCTATATAATTATGTTTTCTTATTGAGATTTTAAATTAATCTTGAATTTTTTGTATGCAAATTTTTGTTGTTTAGAAATCGAAGAGTAAATTATTCCAATAGTTCATTTTTTTGAATAGTCTGTGTTTTAGCCGTTAATTTAAATGACGCCCACACCATACCCCAGATTCACATATATTCTATGCTTTGTTTGGGGGCTCTTTCTTTTTTCTTTTCATTTTTAGCATCACACTGAGTTATTTGTAGTTTAGGATATATTTGGATATCTGTTGGGTATTTGCCCTTTATTTTTCTTTTTTCAAAATTGTCTTGCATATTGTGCATTTAGCTTTCTCTATGAAATTTAGTTTATCTCTATGAAATTTGATATCAATTTTCACTTTCGGTGAAACGCCCAGTTGTGAACTCTGTGTGGATTGCTTTGAAATTAACATAATGCTCGAGGACTGTTGACACCTTTTTTTTTTATGAGCATGGTGTATTGCTATGTTTATACAGGTATTTTTTTTTACATCTAGAAATAAATATAAATAATGTTAAACATGAAATATAAAATAAACATACTAATATAAACAAAAATATATATATCTTTTAAAATGAAGATCTTGCATGTATTTGTATATTGTTATTTTTGTCTAGGTATTTCATAGTAGTTGCTATAGTAAAAAGTGTTGTTTTTTTTATTACATTTTCTAACTGGTTATGGGTGGTATTTAGGAAAACTATGGCTTTCTGCTTGCTGACCTTGTATCTGACTAACCTTCTGTAGTTCAATTAATTTTTAAGCTGATTCTTGTATTAATAGATCTTCAGCGAGTGTTGCTACCCAGGTCTTCCTCTTCAATGACTTGTTATGATTTCCACTACAGGCAGCAAACCCTTCTGAAATACACTGTCACTAGAACTGGCTCTCGAGGACTTCCCAGTTCACATGCCTGCCCTTAACCCCGAATTGGTACCAAATCTACTCTACTCAGTGGCTAGGTTTGTCAGTGTACTGACATGGTAAGAGTAATTCAATTCCTAAGTTACATTCTGGAATGCTTAGTCATCCATCCTGCCAAAGATACTTGGGATAATATTTTTTCACGGTTCTTAACAAGTTCATCGACTAAATGTTTCTATTTAAATTTGGTTTACTTGGTCTAAAAAACAGGCCCTAGTTTAGGGGAAGGGGGAAATAACCTTTAAAATAGCTTCAGAAATATGACATGAAGTTAATTTAGGTCAGTTCTTTGATGACTTGGCTGTGGGAATAGAGTTGCCCGATAAAATACAGGATGCCCAGTTAAATTTGAACATCAGATAAACAACAAATAATTTTTTAGTGTAAGTATGTTCTGTGCAATATTTGGAACATAGCTATACTAAGAAATTTGTTTATATAAATTTAAATTTAACTGGGTGTCTTGTATTTTTCTTTGCTGTATCTGGTGACCCTATCTGGGAAGGCATTGTGAGTAGATATGGCATATAGACTCCATCAGTATCAGTGTGACCATCTGTTTTGATGAAGGAAGTTGTAGAAAACCGAAGAAAATCACTTTCAGACAAAAAGGCTTTCAAGACTTTACATACCTTACTGTGTTCAGGGTTTGAAATGATTAATTTTTCAGCTTCTCTCTTCAACTTAAGCCCCTAGGAAAGCATATATGTATACACTTTCTGCCACTATGGGGGTTAAATATGTGCTTAGTTTCATTGTAGTTTTTAATATGGATAACTGAAGTAATGAAAAAACTAGAAATCATGGACCTGAATTTTAATATTACCTTAGTGACTATGTAACTATGTGACTATGGTAGTCATTAAATTGGGACTATTCACAAACATACTGGTTCTCCTTGTTCCACATATATGGTGGGATAGTACCTCCCAACCCAAAAGAGTCATGACTTGGTTTGATTAATAAAATAAAATACGACTGGAAAGTTTACAAGCCAAAGTTCCATTTGCTATGTCCCTACCCCTGCTGCAGTGATCTTGGAAACATGTTATGATGGATTGTTGGATATCTTGAGTCTCTGAATGACTATGAAGAGAGGTGACCCTTAGATCTACACTGAATATGTTGTGTGAATAAGAAATAAAATTTAAAATAGCAGCTTTAAGGATGTTTGTTACACTGCATAACATAGCCCATACTGACAGAAACAAATATTGGACATTGAAATGGGGATTGCTACATTAAAGCCTATACTGTGTGGCATTAGCCTATCGGTTGGGTGCTGGTTGGCAGAAAACTTGCTAGCGGCTAGACAAATGGTAAACTGTCTCCTGCGGTAATTTGGAAGGCAGTTAATGTAGCTACTTAATTTGTATCTCTAGGAGAGGTATAAAATAGAATGTTAGTAATGTGGGTTGGTTGCTGTTTAGTGTTTACTGTTTTAAGATACTTAAAAAAAGAGGAATTCAGATACGAACTGACCAATTTGCAAGGAGGAACAATAGAGAAAGTCCATAAATTGAAGGAATTGTAAGATTGGAAGAGACAACTTTCCCCCAATATCGAAGAGTTAAAAAATAAACATTATTTTTTTTTTCTAAGTCAGGGAGCTCTTGGGCTTCTAAGACTGATATGTTGAGTTTCACTTCTCCTTTACTTATTCTGTGAAATGGGGTTAATTATACTTGCCCTGTGTACTGCATGAGAGAATTCTAAGAATCATGTATTTGTTCATTAGCATACATTTATTGAACATCTTTCATGTGCTAAGCTTCCGCTAGGCTTTAAGAAATTGAACCAGCTCTTTTCTTATATACTGTGTGATCATTACACATAGTGAGCTTCAGCTCACAAAGAAAGTGAACTTACCCAGCATTGAACTGGAGGCTGGCAAAGAATTGCTAGAAGAAATGAGGTGTACTTGGATACCTGAGAGGTATGTCTAGTCAGAGACCATAACGAGAATGGTGGAAGAGGAATGAAACAGGGAATCCATAAGTGTTTTTGGGGTAGTGGTGGGGGTATGACTGGACGGGTCAGGGGAAGACATTATTAGTCTCCTGTATGCTAAGTCAAGGAACTGACCTTTTAAAAATCAAATCAGAAGTCTTCAAAGGATTTTAAATATGGAGAGAAGCAGAATAAATGTTGCCTTTTTAGAAATACCACTATGGCAACAACAGAGGGTAAATTGCTAAGTTTATTGAGGTAATACAGGGAAAATAATGTGGTGGCAGTGGGGATGGAGAGAGGAGGAGAAGCATTCGAGAGGTATTTAGGAAATGCTATCACCAGGATTTGGGCACTGATTGACTCTGAGGTCTTTGGTGTAGGTGGGGGTGGATGAGAGGTGGGGCTTCTGTGTACTGACGATGGACTTTGAGAAGGGAATGATTTGAGGGAAATACAAGTGTGTTCAGTGTTGTTCACGTAGAGTTTGATGTTTGTGTTTGTCACCCAAGAAGAAAAGTTCAATAAACAACTGGCTTTACAGGACTTGCACCTAGACCCAAGGTCTGGGTGAAAAACAGAGCTATCAGAGTCATTACCATCCAAGAGATAGATGAAGTCTGGGTTTTATTGAGGTTATCTAGAGAGAGGGATATAGGCACAGGGCCAAGGATGAAGCCATGGGGAACAGAAATACGTAATCATATATAACAGCTGACTTTTATGGTGTACCTACCATGAACCAGGCACTGTGTAAAAGATTTAAATGCATTATTTTACTTAATTTCAAGTATATCCTAGGAGACAGTTGCTGCTATCATACTTGTTTTATAGAGGAGAAAACAGAGCCTCAGAGAGGTAGCTTGCCCAAGGTCATGGAGCTGGTAAGTGGTAGACTAGGGATTTAAACTCAAGTGATGTAATTCTAGAATCAGCAGGCTGAATCACTGCATGTCGGGAGTGAGCCGTAAAAACAACCAGGAAGGTGTGACCCAGGGGTAGGCAGAAACTTGAATGGGGTTGGGGCTGGGGGGTGCAGGAGAAACCAATGGAGAAAAGATTTTCAAAGAAAACTCAGCAAGGGAAGGATTATGTGGTGAAAGACCGTGAGTGCTATGGAGACATTAAGGAAAGAAATATACCTAGAAGTTTCTGATGGCTGAGGCAATATTACTGAACACGCAACTGTGGAAGATAGTAGTCAGCGAGTTGCGTGGGGACAGGGAGGACAGAGGACGAGTATGGAGTGTGAACTGCTTTCTAGAACACTCGGGGCCATGATGACTTGAGATTTGGAGTGTATGTAAGTGATGTTTTGTTTTGAGTTTTAAAGGGAAAGATGTGATATGTTTAGAAGCTAAACAGAATCAGTAGGGCAAAGAAGAAAGAGAGAGAAGGATGGTTGAAATGAGGAGAATGGGTCCAGGAAGCAGGTAGAAAATCAGCTTGGATCTAAGAAAAGGCACTTCAGCTAAGAAAGGAGAGAAAGAATTAAGGAATTTCAGAGTCAGGAAAGTTTGCAGGGGAAGAATAGAGAGTCGAGCGCTTTTTCCTACAGACATAGTAACATTTTGAGAGAAGCAAACACTGTGCATATACAAATTAAACCTTGTAAGGATTGATAGTACAATTTTTTTTTCAGAGTTAGAACAAGTAAATCTTAAACATTTGTGGTCTCTATCTAGAAAGGAGGTCCAGATTTCCCTTTTTCTTTTCAGTCTGTACATGGGTTTCTGCCTTATGACTAGAGGATGGTCATTTGAATACGGACTTGGTTATAGTCAAGAGAAATTGCACTGCCTACTCATGCTATAGGTTTAAATGAAATCAACAAAAGATTTCAGAGTAAACCCTGTGTATCCCATCTGGAAAGGGAAGTCACCCCCATGTCCCTCACTCAGTTTTCTCTGGGCCCTTTTAATGTTGTGCCGATGCCTGACATAGGAAACCCTGTGTCTTAGTCAGCTCAGGCTGCCATAAGAAAATTTTGCCATAACAAAATACCATAGGTTGGATAGCTTAAATAACAGACATTTATTTCTTACCATTCTGGAGTCTGGGAGGTCCAAGCTCAGGGTTCTGGCAAGATGGGATTCTGTTGACACCTTTCTTTCTGGGTTGCAGGTGGTCACCTTCTTACCGTGTCCTCACATGGAAGGGAGAGGTGGGTAGGAGGGAGTGGGGGTAGTGAGAGAGAACATAAGCTCTCTGGTCTCTTCTTATAACGGCACTAATCTCGTCACAAGACTCTACCTTCATGATGTCATCTAAACCTAATTATCCCCCAAAGGTGCCATCTCCAATTGCCATCACATTTGAGGCTAGGGTTTCAACATGTGAATTTTGGGGGGACACAGATACTTAGTCCATAGCACCCTGTGATCCTGAAAGACTTGTTTCCCTTAGAATAACCCCTGTTCCTTTTGTTTTTATATTATCTTGCTAAATCAGAACCTTGGTGATTTAATACCTACTCAAAAGGGGTTAGGTGGTTTTATACTTAAAAAAATTACCGTATTTATTTGCTGAACCTATGAGCAAACCCATTTGTCTTTTTAAATCACCAAATCTCCTTTCTCTGACCTAAAAAGTTGTAAGATACATACCTGTCCCGGTTTAGCAGAACACATGACATAATGTGTGCTCTTTTTAACCCGTAAGGCTTCTCTAACCGTTAACCTCTTGGGCAGGATTTTTGTTAATGTGGCTAAAATTTTTGCTATGCTCTCACAGAGATTTTAATTTTCTTCAGGCAAATTTCCTAAAATCTGAAGCTGGGGCTTTACTGGATGCTGCTTGCCTGTTATTTCTTTAGAAAGCTGTTTTTCAGTCTGCTGTTGTATGTCAAAATAGCACGCTCGACAGCTGAATTATTGAACAGTTTGGGGGAGACTGGGGAGCTGGACAAAGTCCCCCACAGAGGCCGGTTGGCATTTGGGAGAGTGGCGCCTCTGGCTACCTAGTGACAGACAAGGTTGGCCTAAATGAGGGCTGTTTTCCGAGCTTGTTGCTGGCATATCCGTAAAGTCTGAGTGATCCGTGATGAGTATGTTCATGTCTTGAGATGACAAGGAGAGGGTCTGAAAATTTGATTGTGCTATTTGATAGGAAAGGCCATTTTGGAAGAGGATTTTGAGCTGCCTTTTTACCCACAGAAGTAAATTATTATATTTATTTCAGCAGAGAACACTTCCTACCTCAACTGAAACTGTTTATTTTACTGGGATAAATACTTAGAAAGTTCTGGCATGCCTTACCCCTTCTTCTTGGCCAAGCATGTTTTGCAGGCTCAGTAGTCCAATGTGCTCCTGGGAACCACTTGTGACTCGGTGTGATGGTGTGGAACGGCTGGCAGGACAAAGCTGGGACACTGGGTTTTGAGTCCAACTCTGCCACTAACTAGCTTGAGAGCTGGCACAAGTCATTTAGTCTTTTCCTCTATGGAAAAAGGAATTGGATTAGGTGATAGTAAAAGTTGCCTTCTCAGTGTACAGTTTCATGGTTCCTGTACAGCTAGAAAACGTACTGTTGTGCATGTTAACAAAAACCTGCAGGAAGCTAACAAAAGTGATATTTGAGTTAATAGGAAGGTGAAATTTGACTTCCAAAAGATTAATTATGGTAGAAGAACTCATTTGGGGGTCCTGCCATATTATATTGATTTTCTTTGGGATGACCTATATGGACAATGACTGGATCACGTAAGAATGTGTACAGTGGACTTAGTGTCACCAAGAAGTATCAGTTTTACTTTTTATCTGTTCTGAGACAAGTTTTTTGTTGTGTTTCTTTGTAAAGTTAAATTAGGGCAACTGAATGCCCCTAAATTACATTGGAATCTCTTTTCAAAAGACAGTCATGGCTCCATGTAAGATAATTGTTTGGAGATGGGATAGACCCCTGTTGAGACGGGTGACAGGTTAGGGTCCTCAGCTACTCCACGAAGATGCCAGCCATACATCAGCTGGTATCTATGGTCTCCGACCCCTTAGATAACTGGAAGCGCTTAGTAGCTTTTCAAACTTATCATTGTGTGAGACGAAGTACAATGTAGAGGTTAGTAGCACAAACCCTGGAGTTAGACTTTCTGAATCTAATGCTGGTGTCGCTCTTACCAAATGAGCTTCGATGAATCCCTTAGCTTCTCTCTTCCATAGTTTCCTTATCTGAAAGTTAGAGGTAATGGTGAGGATTAAATGAGTCCGTATATTGTAAGGATTATTATATGTGTTCATATATCGAAAGGGCTTAGAATAAATAACTCCTGGCACATAGCAAGTGATATTCAAGTCTTTTTATTATATTATTATTGTTAATGTTCTTGTTACATCATCACTATCATCATTAATCTTCAGGATTTATTAACACCTAGTTGAGCATAACAGTGTTGAGAGAGGAGGACATGAAAGATTGTGTCCATTCTTTGAGATATTCTGAACTCTCCCCCATTGGTCAAATGACATCTATAGAGAACTGGAACTGTGTACCCTGTGTTGATGGTATTTGTTGTCTTAGGCAAATTAACACAGTGAGGTTTTGTTACTTGTTTGTATCATGGTCTAACTCAGGTTAAATAGCTCTTCTTGGAGGTGCTCTTCTGAGCTAAGGGTAGAGGCTGCTTGCATTGTGTGGCGCTGCGATTTTCAACATGAGCCTTCACAGTCAGTGCAAGAACAAAGCAAGGTCTAGACGGGAGGTGCACTGCTTTGCACTGGCCAGAACCCTGCCACGTGGCCCCAACCTAATTTCACATGGTTAGGAAATGTGGAGTTTCTGTGTATACAGGAAGAGGAAATGAAGTTGTGGTGATCTGTTACGTATGGTCCTGTGGACTCATTTTTACAGGGCTCTGATCAAGTCAGTCTAAGAAACAGCTCAATGCCATGTCATCGTATATTTACCATATAAATGCTATTGATGGGTGTTTTCTTCATGTGAGTCCCCCGTGCAGTGCTAAACCCGATCTTAGTTTAAGAACAGATATGCCTCTCCTAGGAAAATGGTTAATTTTCTTATGAAAACAGAATTGAGACCAGATTTCCTTTTTAAGTTGTCAGGCCACTAGAATGTTAAAGGCCAAAATTGTTGCCCATTTTTAACAACCACACTCCTTGCTTCATTTCATGCCCCCATAGAATTAGTTTTCCTATATTTTTTCTTTCATAATGGGTTTATGTTATTTTTGTTGTATTTTATAAGTCCTGATAAATCAGAGCAAATATTTTTCCTTCCTTCCTTCTTCCCTTCCTTCCTCTTTTTCTTTTTCTCTTTCTTTTCTTTCTTTCTTTCTTTCTTTCTTTCTTTCTTTCTTTCTTTCTTCTTTTTCTTTTTTCTTTTTCTTTCTCTTTCTCTCTCTCTTTCTTTTCATTTTTTTCTTTTCTTTTCTTTTTTTTCTTTCTCCCTTCCTCCCTTCCTGCCTTTCAACAAGATGGGACATAAACAAACAGGTAAGCACACTTATTTATATAGAGGTGTCTCATGGAAATCGTTATCACAAAGATTGTCTTCCTTAAATCCTCTGAGAGGGAAGACACTCTCATCAGTAATAATGGCTTATCATAATTTGATAGTGATCGTCAACTCAGGAGGTAGGGATAGACCCCACAGGGAGGCTTATCAGAGCACTTCCAGTAGCACCGGTGCAGACAGATAATTCAATAGTAATGTACTCCGTGACAACAATATTATCATACCTTTATCCTCTCTTTGTATTCTTATAGGGTGTTTGATATTTATCTCATGTGTAAATAGTTATCTAAGAAAAGGGGGAGTCTGTTTTTCTCAGACGATCGGGTTACCTTACTACAATTCAGGTTTCACATGTTGAAATGAAGAGTAGTCCTTGGGGTGAGCCAGGTACCTTCTTGGCCTGAGAGAAGCCAGGTACAAGTCTGTTATGGATAGTGTCTCTTGTCTTTTGGGAAACACACTGATTGATTTATCCTAAGAAGATTTTATTTCCTCTTTTTCTCCCCCCTCAAATTGTGTCTTTTCTTTTTCACCACACTGCATGTTTGGTGAATTTGAATTGGAAATTGGAAACGACTAACTGGCTTAGCTAATGCAGTTATGCAGGCTTCACAAGTACAGAGAGGACACAGATTTACCTTAAAAATAAGAGAGACAAGCCTGGGTGAAAGATGGTGCATTTACATTTAGTTGCCCTTGTGCCCAGATCCCATTACCTGAGCCTCCAGCCGTTTTGTGGCTCGCCTGTGGTTTTCTTGCAGATGTCTTGGGCCAGCCCCTAGGATGGCCCCCAGCATTCCCCACCTGTGGTAGTCATCCTATTGTATAGACCCCTTTCATGTAGTACCAGGGTTGGTCTCTGTGGACAACAGCATAGGACAGAAATGATGGTAATTCACTTCTGAGATTCGATTATAAAAGACTGCAACTTGCATCTTGGGTTCTCTCTCTCTCTCTCTCTCTCTCTCTCTCTCTGATCTCTTGTTCTCAAGGAAGTAGGCTGCCAAGTTGTTAGTAGCCCTATCCAGAGACCCATATAGAGAGGAACTGAAATCTTTGGCCAACTGTCAGTGAGAGGGTAAGACCTGCCAACAACCACATAGGTGAGGTTGGAAGCAGATTCTCTTGCCTCATTTGAGTCTTGAGATGACTATAGTTCTAGCTGAAAGTTTGATTTCAATTTTGTGAGAAAACTTGAGCCAGAACCACCCAGCTAAGCTTCCCCCAGATTCTTGCTATCAGAAACTATTGGGGATAATGAATGCTTGGTGTGTTAGTGTGCTAAATTTTGTGGTAATTTGTTACACAGAAATAGTAACAAATAGAGATGAGATAGAATGAATATAAATCTTTTCTCCCAAATACCAGAAAACAAATCACTGGGTTTTCTTAAACATCATAGGATACCTGACTTTTCTTTCTACTTCAATTTCTTTGCTCTTTTCTGCCTTAATAAATATACTTATCACCTAGCACAGTGAAGGAAATTAGATTCTCTACTAATGTTGAAAGCCATTTGATAGGATCTTTGGAGTGGTGATTGAAGAGATGAGATTGCTACCAATGCTTAGTGTGGAAAGAATTTCCTCCAACAAATCTTGAAATAATGGTCATTATTAATTATCATCTAGGCAGCTCCCTTTTCTTCCCCATCTTCTTTTGGAGATTGAGAGAGGCATCTTTTCAAGTAAAATAAGACAGAATCTGCTTCTGCCCTAAAGTTAGCTTTTTCTCTCCGCATGTTTTATTTTCATCTTTAAGTATTTAGGATAATGAACAGGGAATACCTTTCAGGAGCCAGAAATTCTGCCTTAAATTTTGCCAGGAGACGCTGTAAAGAATCCAGGAAAAGAATCAGTTTCACTTCCTCCTCCTCTGACATACAAGAGCCAAGTAGAAAACTCCCTTGAGACAACTGGAGCCCAGTATCCATTTTAATATTCTGTTTAAGTGAAAACTCTTTATTACTTTACTAATGTTTTAATTCAGAATGCAGCTTCTTTTGTAAAGGATGATAAACATCATTTTACTTTCATTATCTTAAAGACTCAGATGATATTACTCTAAATTAATAAAATGAGAAAGTACTAAAAGGATCTGTGATTTGTCCAAAGTCTCCCTCTATTTCCCACCTTCATTCTAGGCCTTTTTTTTTTTTTTTCCCTTCCCACAAGAGTAGGCAGTCAGTAAGTTGAATTCAAATCGATTTCCTATGTATGCAGAGAATGGCTTTTATACATTAAGGATGGCCCAAGATAAAGAGGTCCTGTGAAATTTCTGAAATGGGGGTCATTAATTCTCTGAAATAATGAGTATAGGTTTTAAACGGCACAAAACAATTTGGACAAGTCTGTGCAATTCTATTACTATTTAATAAAATTTGTTTTACTTAAAATAACACTTCTGCTAAACTGAATAGTTCCCCTTTATTTTGGACTAAACAGTATTATCATATGATACGGCAAAAATATTCAGAATATGTTTGAGATTCAGCCATGCTGTGTAAATGAAACAGACCCAAGAAAATCACTTTTATTTGAGCAAATTCAGGCAGATTCAATCTGTCTTCATAGCACCTCTGCTGAAGTGTGTCTAAAGGGGCACAAATTTTTCACAGGGCTGCAGTGTATAAACGGGCTACCTCCCATCCTGAGCATTGTTAAAAGTGAAGTTAATCTTCATCAGGAATGTGCCTTGTTTCTGTTCTGTTTGTCCACGGAAGACATTAATCAGGGCTTCCTTGGAAACAATTTTCTGGTATATCAGTTAAAGTTGTAATGAATCTAAAGAGAGGCAAATGAATAAGTCTAAAAAATAGATTTCTATTGAGCAAAATCCACACCCCTCTCCCTTAGACACAATTCTCTCCATTGAGAATCAACCAGCAGTCAAGGGCATGGAGCTTTGCAAGGGCTTTGCCCTTTGCTTTGGAGCACACATAGGCACACCCCACACCCTGCAGGATCACTGGTCTCTTGTGCAGAGCAATTAAACTGCCAGATTCCAGCTGTGCTGCACCTTTCAGATTTTCCTAACATTAATTTCTACATGAGCCAAGGCAAATGAGCAACTGGGAAACCTGATTAGTCTTCTCAAGGCTGCCTCTGTGGACTATCTCATTTCTCCCCCATGAAAGGAGTGTTCTACAGTTCTGCCGTGTGCATACTAAACATTCATTTATTATCTTAAAAGAAGGAAGTACTCCTAAAGAACATACACATAATTCCCAATTAGGTAATTTTAACTTTAATCATTATGCAAATCTAATGAGCCACCTTTAATTTTTGTTGCTCCCTAAGTCGGATATCTTTCAAAAATATTTAAAGAAATATCATTATTCCAGAATACCCACAACAATATAGAATATATTTCCTCATGATTGCTGACCAGATAGGTATTACATAACTCCAGGGATTCCATCATTTATGAATAAACACAATTTGGAAGTGTAGTGTTTTGAATTGAAAATCTGCCAAGCTCATTACTGTCATCATTGATTTGGCCAGGATATGTTCTAACTGAGGGGATTTCATTCTGCTTCTGTACTAGATGCATTGGAATCGATGCACCATGGCTGCCCAGGTGCGTGGACGCTCTGGTGTTGGGAAGGAAGTGGGATTATAGCTTCTCCGGTTGCTCTTCCTGGCGAGATGCCCGAGCCGGTGTGATGGTCCAAGGACCCTGTCATTCAGAAGCAATCAGGCCCTACCATTCCACTCCTTATGCATAGGTCCTGAGGGGCAGAAGGAGGTGGAGGCCTAGAGTAGGAACCCAGTTTATGTTAGTTAAAGGAAGGACTGAATTTTGTGGAAGGGAGTTCAAGAGAGGGAAGTGAATATTTTCCCAAATCTAATTCTCTTGATAACTATTTTCTTTTTCTGATAAAATTTCTACCACTTAATGACATGGGGTTTGTGTATTGTCCTAAGGCCTCCATTGTGTCCTTGTCTTTCAGAGTGTTTCCTTCGTAGAAAAGAGCAAGGGAGGGAGAAAATCTTGACTTTATCTCATAGCACGTGTATTTAAAAGATCCATGAAGCAGGAGGGGCCCCCGAGTGGACTTTAGGCATGTGTAACTCTCCTGAGATGTCATGCAAACTTGGGGTATTTATCCATGTATGTATAGTGGTTTTGTTGTTGTTGTTTGTTTGTTTTAAGGAAGAAGATCCACAGCTCAGTTGCTCACAAGGGTTTGGGTTCTTACACTGTCAAGAATCACTACCACGGATGTTATCAGCAGTATTTACACACAGACTTTGTAACGGAACTATTAATGCTCCTGGCATTTTGAAAATGCTGGGGTTTTGCAAATGAGTTTCTGAAAGTGATGTATTAGAAATGGTTTGGTATTGGACACACAAAATGTTACTGGAGTAAAAAGTCATGTGATCCAAATAATCAAGGCTGTATGGAATGCCTCATAGTTTGAACTTTCTCTTAAACTCAGGGTTGACTGATATTTTTTCAGATATGCAAATTCTTTGCTTGTTCTGCTCTCATGGACTCTGGAACAGACGTTCAGTGATAATGGAGCATTTGCAAATTATGTCTTTCAGTACATTGGAAATGGAGGTTTCATTTTTATTCTTTTCAGTCTAGTAGAGCTCTGGTCTCTCATGCCTGAAATATATTTTCTTTTGGAATCTATCTTTTCTACTGGCTAAGTATTCATGATAAAAAAGAACTTTCTAGAAAGCAGAAAAAGTTGAGCACATTGTGTTTCATCTTTATGATGAAATGCAGACTTCCCATTAAAAGGCAAACCCTTTTGAAAAAATTGAATAGAAAGGCACTTAAAAAGAGTCTTACAGATGAAAGTTTGGAGGGCTAAGAAAAACTCATAAAATTAATTTGATGGTGAAGTGGAAAAAATTCTATTTATTTTTTAATAAGTACTCATGCACACACACAGCACACATTATAGTAAGAAAGAGCACAGGATGCCAGGCCACCTAGTGTTTGTATAGAACTTCATAAGCTTTGTCTTGTTTTTACCCCCAAAATTTGAATTAATAAATGGTTGAGCAAACACTCATTGATCTGTTTATTCATCCGTTCATTCACTCATTCAGCAGTGACATTTGAGTGTTGACAAGGGGCTCGGGTCTTTGTTAATCTCTAATGTGAAAACAGGAATGAGAAGTGATCCTTCTTCAAATGCCTGCCTTTCAATCCAGGAGACAGACTAAACACAACCCAATATGCTCAGGGTCAGTATTGTCAGTGGAAGCTGCATAACAGGGAGGGTCTAATGTGAGATCTTAGGTGCAAAGTTGGTGTCATTGCATGTTAGCCTTGTGACCATGGCCAATCATGGCAGCACCATAGGTCACAGATAATTTATTTTTAAACCGAATAGTATCAACTCTCAGCATTGTCATGTGTTTGTAAAAGACTAAGTCGAGTAAATCCTGTAAAATGTTAATTGTTATAATTAATTTCATTATTATTAAAAACATAGCATGAGCAAAGTGTTTGGGAACACAGAGAAGGGAAACTAAGAAAAATGACTAGTAAGGTTCTGGAAAGATAATATAGAAAATGTGGTGTCTGAGCTAAGGGGGGTTGGGGTGAGAAGGATGTTCAAAGGAACACAGATGGCCTGTAAAAGCATGGGTGCTTCTGCTGGGGGTGGGTGGGTAGGATGAAGGCTATAGAGAAAAAGTGCTCATATTGTTTTCCTTCATATATCATCTTTACTAATTTGCCTTTTAAAATCTTTGTTCTTGATATCAAAGAATACTTGAAAGAGTAATTGTCACTTTTAGGCCTCTTTATTTCCAACTAGCTAGTCTCCCAATGTGGATTTATTAATTCCATAATTTCTCTAATAAATATAGATTTTTTAAAATTAGAAATATATTCTAATTTACTCTTTTAATTATATTTATGTTCAAGGCTAAGGTTTTCCGTTTTTCGTCTTGATTTATTTCATAGCAGAATTCCAGAATAGTCCTACTTCCTGTTCACCACCTGTTACTGACCATTCTTTATTTTACACACAGTGTTGTTTCATATGTAATTTGGTACTAAGTGCCATTTCTTATTTTCTAGTTAGCATAGTGCTGTCTCAGTCTGCCATACCACCTTAAAGCAACAAGCTTGTGGAATTTATATATGAGCATGTTTGCTTGTTTGCATGTATGTGTCTTAACATTATGCAAATGTGAGATTTTTTTAAGTAGAAAAAAAAATTTCCTAACTCCCTGAATTTTTGGTGAGATACTAAAAGAAGCAGGGTATGGAAGTAGCAGTATGGCAGTACTGACTGGCAGCACGATTTCTAAGAAAAATGCTTGATCTCCTCACTTCACAAGTACGTGCTATCATTCCTATTAAGGTATATCTGCCTGTGACCTTTTTTCTTTTGAATTTAGTCTAAACTTTCCAAGGACATGAACCTATGATACTTAAAATTTGAGTTGATACAGGCAATGTATCCAGTATGGCAAATAACAGTTTCCTTGTTCCTTTGAGGGGCACATTCATTTCGAATAGACTTAGGATTTAAAATAAAATCCTTATCACTTAATGTTTTCAAAATCAACTCACATTGTCGATGCATTCAGATGCTTTTAGAGAATATAATACTGTCTGCACACCAGGGTACTCAGCAAGTGCTGGCCTTAATTTTCAGATGTATTAGGCATCAGTGTACTTGAAATACGATTATTTTAGCAATACCTTTTTTACGTTTAATAAAATTCTTATCTATGAAAATGTCTGCAAAGAATTCAGTGCTATTAATCTAATTGAAACTATTTGATTTCATGGAGATGAATGTTAAAATGACTAATATTTTTTGGAGACAAATTTAATTTGCTTTTAAGTACTATAGCAAATGACATTCTTCTAGGTGGCTGAATGGTATTGATGTTTATGTGTTCAGGTGTTGCACAAATTAAGGAGCTAAATCACTTTCAGAGGTAGGAGTTAAATGTGGTAGAGGAGTCATTAAAGTAATTTACAGCTGATGATATGTCAAAGCAGTTTCCTATGAAATCCTACAGAGATGGGAGGGAGTATGAATCATTGAGAATTAAAGATTTTTCATCTCTAATTACTTTAGCTCTCTTAGGAACCACTCATAAATTTTTAATGTAAGAAATAAAAACAACAAACACCAGAGAGGGAATAATACACTTGGTATTGGCTCACCCAGTTTTTGTTTCTCAAGACCCGAATCCTGGGATCAAGCTGAATCTGTGTATTTGATTTTTAACGCCTTCTCTCTTCATATTCCCTAGAGCAGCATCAGCCACCAATTGTTCATAAGGCCTGTGCAATTGCATCCTTTGCCCTCCTCATTTGATGATAACGAATGAGGACCATCTAGAAAGCTTTCTGTCAATATAGGTTTTTCTTTTATCTTTAATGCAAGTTAAATAAACCCTTAGAATAGAAACTGATTTAAGTATCCTGAATTTGTATATGAAGCCTAAGCATGTTAATTTCTATTTATTGTTTAATTGAGGGTTGCAGTGGACATGTCTTGTTCTGGTCACGCCGCAGCTACTTAACATTTTCTGGATAAAATCCCCCCATTTTTTTCTCTGGGAAGCCCTCTGTCATGTATTCTTCTTTCAGAGTGGTGACTATGTGGCCCAGATCTGGCCAATCAGAGCTTTCTATTCCTATAGCCACAGCGGTTGGCTCAGGGATGAGTCTATGAGCACAGCTGTTTTGTCATTATAAGGACCTTGAGAATGAAGTTAACATGGAGAAAAGTAGAATAAAAATGAGGGGGAAGGGCTCAGTTTCAGTGACTTTTTGAACCTCTGAAAAAAAGACTGGGATTTTTTTAGTTATTTATTCCAAGAAATTTCCCTTTTCATTTCTGCCAGTTTGAATTGGGTTTTCTGTCACTCGCAACTGAAAGAATTCTAACCAAAATATGCACAGAATTTTCAAGCTGGAAATCAGTGAGTTGCAGGAGTAGTGGGGTTAGAATGAAGTACAGCTTCATTCCTGTACCAATTTCAGAAGCCGAGGTTTGTTTTTTTTCCCCCTCTCTAAATATCATTTCTTTCCAAATAAGATTGCTAAAAGTTATGCCTAGATGGAGGCATGTATAAAGAATCAATCTGGCAGTTTTGAAATAAAAATCCTGACAAAGTAATCCAACTTCTTTTATGTTTTCTGAGATAAATATTTTTTCCTATATTGTGCCTCTGAGATGAAGACAAACCTAGGTTTCATTTTTTTTTTTTTTTTTGAATCGTCTTAGGAGAGTGTGGCAGTATCCATGCCTGCTGTGCCCAAGGGCTGGAGCAACAGAGAATAGCCTGGAGGTTAGCCCTGAAGGGTCGCCCAGACTTGGAGGCACAGAGCTGGGCAAGCTGTGGCCACATGCATGCCCTGAACTCAGCACTGGGGCAGTCTGGCCCCAGAAGATGCCCAAATCTGGGGTGACATGAAGTGTGCATGCAGGCCTTGCATAACCCGAGGAAAAAGAGAGGCCCCGGGCTGAACTGGCTGCATAGAATCAGCTCTCCGGAGGTTTTTGCAGCACCTTCCAAACTTGGGCCACCTTGCTCAGCCTGCTTAGTGCTTTGGGGTCCCTCTTTATGTTATTACTTGTTTAGGCCATGCATTTAAATATCTTTTCATATTTTCCCCAGCATTTATTCATGGTTTCGGTAAGATCAAGGTTCTATGAACTCAGTCTACCAAACTCCTATGTAATCGAGAGTCTGCAATAAGGTTTTAAGAATTAATTTTCCCTAGTGGTTTTCATTCTACTGTGCTTATTATAAGATTGTCAGGTGATTTTCAGACAGTGTGTGAAATAACTGGCTCAGAGCCTGGCCTAGAGAAGTGGTTATGTGCTTGTTGGTGTGGGAGAGGAAGGGATGGGTGTGCGTGCAGCCCAGCAAGTGTCCCGCTGGCTGAAAGGAACAAGTTTCTGAAAAGAACAGTAATTCAGAGGCTAGCAGATCTTCTCCATTTCCTGCTTGGAGGCAGCTCTGTTGGCCCCGGGTCCCTTGGTCTCAGAATCTATTCATCAGCGGGAAGCATCCCAGAACACTTCAAGGAGCTAAGGGAAAATAACAGTCAGCCTGGAATTTCATACCTAGCCAAATACTTTTTTAAGAATCAGGACAAAATGAAATAATTAGACAAAGACTAGGAGAGCTTACTATCCACAGTGCTTTATAAAGCAAATAGATGTGCTTTATCAAGAAGAAAAGTAAACCTAGAGGAAAGATATAAGTTAGAAATCAATGGACAGACACTAAAAAAAAAAAAAAACCCAACAAAAAACCTTGTAAAATTTAACCATTGACGCTGCTTTTTCCCCAGTACAAATAAGGTAAAACTAAATTTTAAGTCTGTAGCAAGATAAGTTGTAAAGTTCAAGGGCAATTAAGTCATATTTGCAGGAGGAGAATATAAAGTTGAAGAACTTGTACTCTCATCTGTGAATTTTTCTAAGTCTGCCTTAACACTTTAAGAGAGCTTTAAGAAACATATTTCAATCTTTAGCTTTTCAATAAAGATATAACAAGAGAAAAATTATTTTTATCAGTCTAATCAAAGACAGGACGAGGATAACAAAAGAAGCAGTGCAATAAATGGTAAGCAGAAACTACAAAATAAGATGGTAGAAATAACTAATTGCCAATGCCAGTATTCAGAACAAATATTGTCAAGTAACAAGTAAATACTGTCAAGTTACCTCATATTGACTTCAGGTTGTATCAGTCTGGTAGCCTGAGCTGATGGACACTTTGATCTTACCCAGAACGCTAAGAAATTCTGGAAAAAATAAAAGAAATACTTAAATGCATAATCCCAACAAATGATAACATAAAGAGGGACCCCAAAGCACCAAGCACTTTTTGTCAAGTAACAAGATACTTCTGTCGCCACCTACTTTACAAATGGATCCCTCTTAAATGGTTTTGAACTCTGGTGGAGAAGAAAGGGTTACAATGTATGAGCTTTCCTCTGTGTCCCGCAGAACAGAATAGGAAACTTAGAGATACTCACCCACATATTTGAAAACTCGCTGTGTGACAAGCAGGCCATCAGTCAGTGGAGATGATCTATTTGGTGAATGGAGTAGACATTGTTGGCTATCTAAATAAGAAAGAAAAGGTAAAATTAGATCTCTGTCTCGTATCGTACACAAAAATCTATACCTGCTCGAACTGCAAAATATCAAACAGCAACATAGAAAATTTAAAAAAAAGGCAAATGGGAGAATATTTTATAATGTCAGAGGAGAAACATTTAAAAAAATGCACAAAAACACAAACCATTAAAGAAATAGCTACATATCACTAAATTACAATTTAAAACCTCCTTATAGCCATACACAAATAACAGTGAAATAAAAGTCAGTCTGGAAGAAGGTATGAGGTACACCTTCACTGTCCAAGAATTAGTAGCCCAAGAACGTCTAAAGTTCAGTAAAACGCATTGGATAAATGTGGCAAAGATGGGATAGATGATTCACAGAAGAGGACACCTAAATGGCCTCTAGAGGGGAATAGATACATCATGAATATTTTGGTTTATTATTTAAAATTTTGTATGTCTGAATATTGTAAAATTAAAAAAACAGGAGACAAGAATGATACATAGTCAGGACAAAATAGAAAAAAAGGTAAAAGATAGCAGTAAGTAATTCATTAAAGAGGAAACCTGAATGACTAATAAATATACTCAGACACAGTTGTAACCAAGTAATGAAATAAAAGCAAAAATAGGGGCGCCTGGGTGGCTCAGTTGGTTAAGCAGCTGGCTGTTGGTTTCAGCTCAGGTCATGATCTCAGGGTCCTGGGATCGAGCCCTGCATCAGATCAAGCTCCGCGTTCAGTGCAGAGTCTGCCAAAGTTTCTCTCTCCCTCTGCCCATCCATCCCTACCTCCCCACCCTGGCCTGGCTCAAGTGCACTCTCTTTCTCAAATGAATAAAGAAATTTTAAGAAAGAAAGTAAAGCAAAAGTAAAATAGAAGGTCACTGTATCAAATGGGCAAAAATGAAAAATATTGAAAATACCATATTGGTGGAATTACAGATTAAGAGGACTTTGATGGGAGTGTAAATTACTATAATTCCTCTGTAAAACAACTTGGTGATGAATAACTTTGAAGATGACCATATTTATATACAAACAGTATTACCCTAAATATGCCTTCAGGCAGGTGCACAAAGAGCAAGAATGTTCACTGCACTACTGTGTAAGCGGAAAACTGAAAACTAACCTGAATAAACGTAAATAGAGGACTGGAAATATTAAGGTCTATTCACGTCATGGAATACTACACAGATAAAAGAAAATTACTAGGTATGAATAATGTATCAAAATTAGTAAATATAAAAACTATAAATGTTAATAAAAATAAAATTTGTCCAATGTTATATGTAACATCATACTATTTATGTAAATTAAAAACATATAGGCTATTCTGCTTTTTGATCTATTTATCATTAGACCAAGAACATGCTGTCCTAATTACTATTGTTTTATAATAGATCTTGACATTGTGTGAGCACATCTCTCTACCTTGCTCATCTTCAGTAATATTTTGTCTATTCCTGGTCTTTTTTTTTTTCTTCAAATTTTAAAAGTAGCTTGTGAAAATTAATTAAAATGTGTTGCTATTTTGTTTGAATTACACTGACTCTATTGCTCTGGTAATTTAAAGGGAATTGATACCTTTGTAATAGCGAAGCTTCCTACTCATAAAGATGATACTTTCATCTATTTTTAAATTGTCTTCACCAATGTCTTTCAGTAATGCCCAACTTTCTCCAAAAATATATTGTGCATCTTCTGGTATCCTGGGCACCCTATATATTTGTCGGGTACCTAATATCTCTTTTTGCCCCCATATTTGCCACCTACCCAGTTATATATTGTGTTTTTGTTCTTTTTCTAAAATGAAAACAATTCTCATTTTGGAGATGAAATAAATTCTATCTCCTAACTTTACCCAATTATTAATGAAGTTGTGGGTGAATAGAGGACCATTAATATATGCCAGATTCTCCCATGAATGCTGGTCAGAAATTAAGGGCAAATTAATTGCAAAGAAAACACTTCTCTGGTGAACATGTCAGAAGCCATGATTTACTGGCTGTGTCTAGACTGTCTGCTTCAGATAATGGTTGGCAGGACAGCCTGGGTTATGACAGATGTGGCTGACTGATCATTTAAAGGCAGCATTAATAACATACTTTCAGAGAACATAAACATAGCTCAGTGGAGGGTTGCTTTTATAAGTAAAGGAGCTGGAGATAGTCCCCTGATTCTGCTCTGCTACTTTCTCCCAAATCTGCTTGCATATAGGCCATTCTGATGTTATGATTCAGAATCTGCCAAGTTCTAGGAGTATTTTCATATTACTGACTTAACGTTACCCTCAACAGCAGTAAAGACTTCTGTGCGTGAAACACAGGCAGAGTGCTGATTTATTACAGATACCGCTGTGGCCTTGCCATCATCTTCGAGTCTGCCTATGGGCTCAGAGTTTCCATCTAAAAATAACAGTTACTGTTGTGCCTCATTTGGAGGGAAGGCCAGCCGTCTTTAGCACTTAGCATAGTCTAGACACTTAACAAAGTGTGAGGAAAAAATAAGCAAATAGTAAATAAGAAGGAGTTTTAGCAAAGCTTTGAATCTGGATCCACTGCGTGTTTATCCCTGTGGGGAACCCATTTGGTACCCGCTGGCACATTTCCAAGAGTGTTTGTTTCTGCCCATTTGTACCATAGGACCTTTGGGTGGTTTCAGGACTAATGAAATAACACTCTATGTAGAAACCTTAAATTATCCTAGCTCATTGCTGTATTTCATATCAAACAGCAATGAGTTGGAGAGATTTCAGCTTCTGGCTGCAAGTTGCGAAGTGAAGCTTAGTGGTTTTCTGTTTAAAAAATACATTGTCTTTTGGTTTTTCTTCTTGGAGAATTGTAGTAAGCAAGGGCAAACAAATCATAAAATATTCACCTATCTAGGATGAATCTTATTCAACTATTATATATTGCCTTACACATTCCTTTATGTTCCTGGAATGTGTTATATGGCTTACCTGTCTTGGGTTGTAATTTTCAAGAGGATAGCATCCGTGGTGGTGAATTGTTTTGGGCCATATGATAAGCAGGTGGTTGTGTAACAAATGCTATTTGAAGGTGGTAGTGGTAGTGGTGACTCTGTATACATTTGTGTTAAGTACTAGCATAATTGACCAGATGTGGAGCTTGATGTGATTGGCTGGACTATAAACCTGAAAGTGCCTTAGCATCTTTCCATGAAATCAGAGAATTGGTTTCTAGCTTGAATGCCAGACAGGAAGTCCTTCTTGCCAAAGAGGGGCAGGATAAATCTCTGGGAGAGCTTTAGAGTCGTTAGATGATACACAAAGAGAACCACAGTCCCAAGATATGGGATAGAGGTAAGGCTGCAACACCATGTGGTCATTGCTGGAGGAGGGGGGAGAAAGGCCAATGACATGCACCTTGCAGAGAAGTTCTTCCCAGAGAAAAGCCAAAGCTCCTTAGCCATACCTTTGATGAAGTTTCTTACCTTAAAAGGAATTTTAAGTGGGAGAAATTTGAAAAATGCATGGACTTGAGTTAATAACAGTGTTATCAGCATTGGCTCATTCGTTGTGGCAAATGTATCCTACTAACGGAAACTGTTAATAGGGGACACTGGGTGTGAGGTATATGGGAACCCTCTGGACCATTGTCACAATTTTTCTGTAAATGCAAGCCTATTTCAAAATAAAAAGTTTATTTTAAAAAAGGAATTTTAAGCGGGGCGCCTGGGTGGCTCAGTCAGTTAAGCATCTGATTCTTGATTTCAGGTCAGGTTATGATCTTGGGATAGTGAGATCAAGCCCTGCATTGGGCTCTGCACTGGACATGGAGCCTGCTTAAGATTCTCTCTCTACCTCTGTCCTTCCCACTTCCTCTTATAAAAAAAAAAAAAAAAAGGAATTTTAAGCAAGAGCATGTGACCAAGAACCTTTCTGTAAATAGTAGAATGTTGAAAGCTTTGTCTTAGCACACTAAAATAAAGGCTGTGAAACCTGCCAGATAAAAGTTGTCAAAAAAAGGGGACAGATCTGATATGTTTGGAAGATGGGGAAATTTAATTCATGAGAAAATAACCTTGGCTTAGTGCACAGCGAGGATGGGATGGGTCTACCTGACATCTGGGAACCTCCATTCAGCGATTCCTGAAACTTTGGGTGTGTGGTGGGGTTAGAGACGGGAATGGACAGAAATGGATCCATGAGAGTTTTAAGTGTCTGGCACGGGAGTGAGAAAGTACTCTGGTGGAAAGTTCACTGAGGTGGTTTTCACTGACAGGGAGCCGCAGAGGCAAGAACAGGTGTATTTGTGCACTTGCCGTACAAGGTCTCCATCATTCTCCTGGCTGCATGGCTTTATGTGTTCGAAGTTGTCCTGGGCACTTGTGGTGGCTGTGGCAGCAAGGGTGGCATCTGTTACTTTGGTGATAAGATCCTCTCTGCCTTCGGGCACAGCCATGTAAGAAGTAAAAGAACAGATGCGAGATACCTCAGACATCTCTGTCCCACCACCTGCCTCTGAGAAGGGGGAGACTGAAGGGTCAAACTCCTCAGATTCTTCAACATCAGCACAGTAGACGTTGGGGGAACTTCCCGAGAAATTGTGATGGCTGCCTCATCTGCGGCCCATATTCTCTCTGTCACAGATCAGAGCACACTTGATGGTTCACCCAACAACCTGCCTCCACATTTTTTTGTCCCTTTGGATTTGATCTCATAACTCTGATGTTACCTCTGTTGGAACCTCTGTAGGATCTTGGTTCCATGCACGGAACAGTGTAATGAGGATAGTATCTACAAATACTTAACTCATGAACTTAAGTCTTCTTGCTTAAGTCACTGACTGAACCAAAGGACTTATTCTCCAAGAGTAGGTACCAGAGTAGAATAGAACAGTGTGATTAGACTAGGGGTCTACAAGTTTCTTTTGACGACCACGACTTATAGGAAGAAATTCGTTACAGGTCATGACCCTGTACACAAAACTCTACATTTAAAAAGCTAAAATGTTTACTAAAATAATACTAATTCTAACAATGTCCTATATACCATGATTCTCCTGTCCTATTTTACTTTTGCCAATGCCTTTTGTAAATTATAAAATTTATAACATCCTGTGTGAAACTATTTGCATTTAGAAAAATAATGGTCAAGAACAAAGGACAGCAAACTATGGTTAGGGCCAAGTATGCTGTTTTTATGAAGTTTTATTGGAACATAGCCATGCCCATTCATTTCCATATTGGCTATGGTTGCTTTTGTGTAGTTGCCAGAAACTATATGACCTAAAAAGCCTAAAATACTTATTATCTGCTTCTTTACAAAATAAGTTTATTGACCCTCAAGTCTGGAACAAAAAGTAGTTTAGGTACATAAATGAGTATACATACAAAATGTATATTCATATTTATAATTGATGTTCATATTTTGATACACATTTGTATCTGTATAGGTCTATTCATATTTAAGTATTCGCTAGTAATTTTTTAGTTATAGTCAAAATACGCGATGGTCATGTGGAATGTAGTATCCACTGAAGACGTGTCTTGGGAATGTTTAGTGGCTGCTGCCATTGAATTCTGTGAATGGCATGAACATTTTACGGTTGCCTGTTAAACAGGAGATGTGGATTCTTATGACAATGCTGGACAATTTGAAGGAAGAATATTCATAAAGAATTCCTTAATCTTTGGTTCAAAAGATAGACTGTTCACAGGGATCTCCTATACCAGTTTTTAAAAAAAGCAAGTCCTACATTTTAGAACTTTAGGGCAAAGAGAAAACTGTGAGTAAGTTTGATCTTATAGGTTGCTGACATGTAATTTCAGTTAAGCTCAGGGCTTCAACAAATCTATAAGACAGTAAGAGCATTGGTTGTTGCAAATGGTGTAAGCTGGAACAGATGCTCTTGAAGGCCCATTTGTGCTGGATACTGTGGAGAGAATCTCAGGATCCAAGTGGGGGTATTGGTCACACATATGATCACAGGGTGAGAGGCGAGGGCAGCGCATGGTGATTGTCAAACAAGCGTAATAGACATAGTCCACGTTTCTATAGTTTTAACCTTTGAGAAGATTTCCTATCCTAAAGACCTGTTGTCTATAAATAAGGTATTATCACCCCCATTATTTAGCCCCACAAGAACTTGAGCCAGTGGACTGTGTGGGTCCATAGCATGAATTTTTTGCATTTATATATTTAGGAGAGATGTATTGATTATATAATATTCAGTGTCCTGCCAAAGTGACAAAATCTCGAAATTTTCTGAGTCTGAGGGAGATGCAGAGTGGCATTTCAATAATAGCAAATTTACACAATTCTAATTTAAGCAAATTAGCAGCGGCACTGTTTCAGGAGGTTAACAGCTTTTGTGCAGAAATGAGGTTAAGTAGTTTGTTTTGATTTTGATAAGTCATCCTCACAAGATTGCATTTTTCTTATTAGCTGCCTTTTCATTTCAAAGGCTATAAGATAGTATTAAAGGGATTATCTCAAATACTAGATAGTTACTTTCTATTTACGGCTTTAATCAGGTTTTCAAATGATTCATCTTTGGCGTTACATTCAATATAGCACTGAGTACTGAATATTGCCATCTTGAAGCTACCAGGCTGGCTTTTCTTGCTGTTGGCTCTCATGGAAATACTTGTAAGGATGATAGGAACTGTGTATGAATAATCACACTGTCTATATTGAAGTGTCACTTTCCTCTTTCAAATTGAAGACCTTATCGATGGAAATGGGATTAACTCTATAATACAAGTGCTTGAATAAACACCATTACTAAAGAGAATATGATTTCTATTAAACTTCTCAAGAGACATAAGATAAGTAAAGAGTAGTGTGAGCTATCAGAAGTAATTTGTTGTGTCATGATAAAGTAACAAACTAGCTTCATGTGCTTGCTTGATGATGGAGGTAAGTCATTATAAAACAATGCCTAAGGTTTCATATTAACTCCTTCACCACTATTATTTATAATCGAATAATAGACTAGTTCTAGGAAGTTTTGCAAAAAGGTCCACATAGTTTAGGTAGATTACACACATGTTTTACCCTGTAATAGTTAGACGTCTCTAAAGTCCTAATTAACAATATCAACATTCTCTATTCCATTCATCCACCCACCTAGCACCCTGGCAATCTAGAATACAGGTGGTTCGTCATACAAGACGTGGTAATCAGAAGATTCATTCAGATGTTACAGTTAATGGGCATATAAACCATCTTGAAGTTATTATCCTTATAGACGTAAAGGGTAATACTGTAATAATCAAGTAGCTTGTGAATCACAGCACCCTCGTTGCTGCCTCCCACACCTGGAGATGTTAATTTTCCATTGTTGACTAGTGTGGTTGGGCATGATTTCTGATATTGTTTATAGTTATGTGAATATGATTGAAGCATAAACAGTCATAATGTGAATTGGGTTTCAGGGACAACATGAACTAAAAGGGGAATATATTGTGGATGATGCCTAGAAAAATGAGTGGTGCAGAAAACAGGTTTGCTTGTTGAGTCTGACATGCTACAGAGGCAGCTAAAAGGAAGGTAATAAATGATTTTGGTTCAAGACGTCTGAAGTTACTGTAGAAGTGGAGACAGAAGAGGGAACAGCCTTGCTGCCTGTTGGTTGTTATTGGGGAGAAACTCATGAGGATGCCTTGAGCCTTGCTTGAAAGATTAATTTACTCATTGATTATTTCATTCATTCATCAACTGTTAATTGCGTGCCTTCCATATTCTAGGCATCAGATAGAGTTAAGGGAACAAAACACACATATTCTCCCACTGGGAAGTTTACATTCCAGTGAGGATGTGCAGATGAAAAACAAGTAGTTTTTTTTCCCCCTACTATAAGAAACACTATTAAAAAAAATGAAGGAGGATAGATGGAATAGGCTATGATGGGGGCATGGGGAGAGGTTTTATTGCCTTTTTATAAAGCTGGCAGGGGTTGGGAGATTAAGAAACTTCCTTTTTGAATGAGAGATAGTGCTGCATGTGATACAGATAGGAATGATGTAGGGGAGGAGGAAGAATGAAGACTTCAGGAAAACACCCCGGGAAGAGTTCCTGATTACGTGTGGAACACAGATCCAGTACAAAAGTGAAGGCTTGGATTTAGATAGAAGCATGGATAAATGGAATGATTAAAGTTGAGATTAGTGGAGAGGCCCAGGTAGTGGGGATGCCAGGATTTGGCCATGGGTGTAGGTGCTGAGATTTAGGTCAATGACCAGATCGTTGGGGCAGAGAAGTTCATGGAATAAGGAAACAGGGCATTATTGGATAGTTATGTTGTGGTTACTGAAATCACCAGAAACCATAGCAGTAAGGGTATTGGAGAGCATTGCAGTGAACCAAATGTTAAACTGTACATGGAATAGAGGACATGATCTAGAGGTTCTGTAGATGACAGCAACAATATTTACACTAACAGAAACCCTTCACCATTTGGGAGATGGGTGCTCTTGCCTAAGACCTCTTCCCTGAGTGGAGGGGAAGGGTTTGCATTTGTCCAGTGGGATTATCCTTTATCTGTGGCTTCAGGGACATTGAAAACCAAAGGGTATACAGAACTGATAGTTGAGTGGGATGAGCTGAGTCAGTCAACTGGAAAAATGGGTATGATGGGTCATCAAAACGAGGCAGTGCTGGGGTGGGGTATGAGGCATACAGCCAAGAGATTGGAGATTAGAGGGCCAGGACGAGGTCAGAGCAGGGATATAGGAAGTTGCTGTTATGTTTGGGCTTCTGAGGGGTGCCTAAAGTGAGTGTTCAGGGCTTGTCCAGCTCTATTTACTGAAAGGGCTAGGACCAGAGTGCCAAAGAATATTGTCTCTCCTATATAATGACTTTGTTTTCCCCTTACAATTATGAACACCCCAACCATGCCAGAACTTCCTCTCTCTATTCCAACCTCTGTAAAAGCTTGTGCATTGGGGCACCTGGGTGGTTCAGTTGTTAAGCATCTGCCTTCGGCTCAGGGCCTGATCCCAGGTCTCTGGAATCGAGCCCTGCGTCGGGCTCCCTGCTCCGCTGGGAGCCTGCTTCTTCCTCTCCCACTCCCCCTGCTTGTGTTCCCTCTCTCGTTGGCTGTCTCTCTCTCTGTCAAAAAATAAATAAATAAAATAAAAAAAAATAAAGCTTGTGCATTTATCATTCCATCAGCTTGATTTGGGCATATTGGGACAAGAAAGTTGAACAACATTTTTCTTGGATTATGACTGTTAAATCAGTTTTTGTAGAAGGACTGAGGGTTCTTATTTGAGATGGCCCCATTTGAGGGCCTTGGGAAAAGCAAGGCAACATCTGCTTACCACTTCATGGTGGATCAATGTTAATTAACGTAAGTAGAGAAGGGTGGGATCTGGAGAGGTCCTGTTTACCCCGCTGATGGTTTTGGGACCCTAGAGGCTGGTGTCATTTGCACTGACATTTAAAATCCTCTCTGCTCTTTCCATCCTGTGGTCTGCTTTCCTCATTGAGTCTCTTTATGTTCACAGGCTGTGTAAGATTTTCTCCTGTGTCTAAAACAGCTGCTCAAAATGCAGAACCTTGCTTCACTCCTCTTTTTACTTCCTGCTGCTGCTCCTGAACATGATTGCTATATATAGTCAACCCACGAAACATGAGAATAGGTGGAACCTTTGCAGATTGTACATTATAAATTGAAGATTGCAATCTCTTCATTTTCACCAATGCCAAAGATGAGGGTCTCTGCCTTCATTTCGTTCCTGTCAAAAGGACTAAATGTAGTTGGTTGACTTACTTTTTATCATCCAAACATTAATTTTACAAAGCAAAGAAACTTTTCCAGATGGACTTTAAAAAGGTAATATATCTGATCCCAAAAGCCCAAATCAGAGATAATACACTGGGGACTTTTTCTGGGAGGTTTTGTTTTTTTTTCCCCCAACATTCCCATTTATCATGTAGTAGATTTCCTTTCTACATGCAGAAATAAGGTGTGTGAGTCTGCATTCATCTGTTTTTTTATTAAAGTAAAACAGGTATATCTAGAATGTTCTACCATACTGTGCAGAATATAAATGAATCCTTAGAACTTTGACTCTTAATCCTGACATGAAAGTATTAATTTATTTTCCTTAATTTTTGCTGCTTGTTGTGAGATAGAGGAGATGATTGGACAGAAGGACTCCTGAAGGTTGTATGTGTGGGGATAGTCAAATAATTCTGAGTTGCGGCATTATGAAGCTCTTGTCACAGCCTTTAAGTCACTGACGTTCGTCGCCTTAATTCCCTAGGGAGTTTCTCAGTTACTGTTTCGAACCTTCCTCACACATATCCAGCTTTCATCCACTCATCATCCTTGCTTAAGTAACCTTGCTTCCTTCTCACTTGGGGAGATTTTAAAACCGTCTTTGAAACCATTTGACTGCCTCAGTTTCCTCCCACGTTAAACTCCTTTCATCTTTCAAGGTAAACCATAGTGTTACAACATGGTCTCGAGACATTTCTAATGGACTGTTATCCAAGCTGTTTGCAAGGCTCCGAATGGCACTTGAATTGAGATTCTTATAGAAGAATCTCTGTAATGAAACCTGTTTTGTCTTAGCTCTGTGTTTATGTTCAACCTTTTTTTACATTTTTGAATTTTTAACTTTGATTTACTCTTTTAGGTGGATTTTAAAGGAACCATGGGTGCTGTATTTGCTGATGTCTAGTATGCTTAGGAATGTGCATTATGTTGAAAATTAGAAGGATCCTGATGCCAAGATTTAAAATCAGAATTTTAAAAGTCCTTTTACAATCTGTAAAGTGGGTAGAACATTGAAGATGTATAACAGGAAAGAGGACAGGGTGAAATCTTAGCAGTGTTAACTGGAAATTTAGTTCACAGTTGTCTTAGGAGCAAAATACAGGCTCATGTGTTAATTTAACAAATATTTATCGAATACCTACCATGTGTCAAGCATTATTTTAGGCACTGGGGATAGAGCAGTGAAAAAAGGGGTCAAAAATCTGTCCTCAATGAACTCATTATCCTTGACAATAAATCAGATTAATAAGTTAAAATGCAGAGTGCTAAGTGCCAAAGAGAAAGAAATTGAGGTGGAAAGGGGTTGAAAGAGTTGGTTTACAGACTGAAAATTTGATGGGCTAGGGTAGTGCTCATTGAAGAGGTGATTCTTAGGACCTGGACTATGAAGAAGGCAAGTACTTTGATTTCTAAAGTGAGGGCTAGTGAAAAAGTAACACGCCCTATGAATAGAGATGGGTACTTTCTTTACTCTGTTTTTTTGCTGCGTTAAGGGTGGACACTAAAGCTGGGGAAGATATTCCTAGGAGGTCTTGAGCCAATGGGGTGTGTTCCTTGCACATGAATTTGTGTGTGTTTGACTTAGACAACTGGTGACCTAGAAATTAACAGTAAAGCTGGAAATGACCCTAGAAACAATGTGGGTCAACCATCTCACTCTATAATGGGGAAATGAAATGACCCCCAAAATGCTCATTAAGTTGAATGGATCAAAATAGGATCTGTAAGGCCCCATCCCTAAACCCACATATCTTTCTCCAGAAAGAGTGTTTATTCATAACACCTCATTTTCCAGTTCCACCAGTGCAGTGGTGGTCATTAGAGAATTATTTTAAACTAACTCATGAGATGTAACTAGGGGGGAATTTGGAAGAAAATACAAAAACAACCATTTCCTTTCTCTGTCATTCCTATTCTTTAAAATTGATAAACTTTGGCACGGCACCGATTTCTGAAGACGTTGACAGTATCACAAAAATCTCTATAATAAAAGCTCTGGGGCTCCCATTTCTTTTTTCTTTCTTTCTTTTTTTAAATTATGTTACATTAGTCACCATACAGTACCTCATGCGTTTTTGATGTAGTGTTCCATGATTCATTGTTTGCATATAACACTCAGTGCTCCTTGCAATACGTGCCCGCCTTAATACTCATCACCGGGCTAACCCATCCCACCACCCTCCTCCCCTCTGAAACTCTCAGTTTGTTTCCCAGAGTCCATAGTCTGTCATGATTCGTCTCCCCCTCTGATTTCCTCCCCCTTCATTTTTCCCTTCCTTCTCCTAATGTCCTCCCTGCTATTCCTTATGTTCCACGAATAAGTGAAACCATATGATAATTGTCTTTTTCTACTTGACTTATTTCACTTAGCATAATCTCCTTCAGTTCCATCAATGATAATGCAAATGGTGGGTATTCATCTTTTCTGATGGCTGAGTAATATTCCATTGTATATATGGACCACATCTTCTTTATCCATTCATCTGTTGAAGGGCATTTCGGCTCCTTCCACAGTTTGGCTACTGTGGACATTGCTGCTATGAACATTGGGGTGCATGTGCGCCTTCTTTTGACTACATCTGTATCTTTGGGGTAAATACCCAGTAGTGCAATTGCTGGGTCATAGGGTAGCTCTATTTTTAATTTTTTAAGGAACCTCCACACTGTTTTCCAAAGTGGCTGTACCAACTTGCATTCCCACCGACAGTGTAAGAGGGATCCCCTTTCTCCACATCCTCTCCAACATTTGTTGTTTCTTGCCTTGTCCATTTTTGCCATTCTAACTGGCGTAAGGTGGTATCTCAATGTGGTTTTGATTTGAATTTCCCTGATGGCTAATGATGTTGAACATTTTTTCATGTGGCTGTTAGCCATTCATATGTCTTCTTTGGAGAAATGTCTGTTCATGTCTTCTGCCCATTTTTTGACTTGATTATTTGTTTCTTGGGTGTTGAGTTGGGAAGTTCTTTATAGATCTTGGATACCAGCCCTTTATCTGTAGTGTCATTTATCTGTAGTGTCAAATATCAGAAGATATTTATCTTCTCCCAATCCGTGGGTTGCCTTTTTGTCCCATTTCTTTGGAAAAGATTTTCTTCTAAGGTTTTTGTTTTGTTTCGGTTCATTTTTTCCCCCTTCTCTCTCAAAGTGGACAGAACAGTAGAATAGTTCTGAGCTATTGATTGGGATTTGGCTGCAGTTAGTGTTTCATTCTTTGTGCATCATTCAACCCTAGTCTGCTCTGCTCCACAAGAGACATTTGGGGGTGAATGAAGGTGTACATGTGCATATCAGCGACAACCTGTTTCAAGCACAGTGCATCCTGGAAGTTCTTCTACTCAATGCAAAACACCCCCTAAACTTTGTTTTTTTTTTTTTTTTTTAAAGATTTTATTTATTTGACAGACATAGAGACAGCCAGCGAGAGAGGGAACACAAGCAGGGGGAGTGGGAGAGGAAGAAGCAGGCTCACAGCAGAGGAGCCTGATGTGGGGCTTGATCCCATAACGCCGGGATCACGCCCTGAGCTGAAGGCAGATGCTTAACCGCTGTGCCACCCAGGCGCCCCTACACCCCCTAAACTTTGTAATTATGAATTTGGATTTTTAGTCTTTCGTACACCTAATTTCATGGTTCCATAGACACTGGGGTTGGGATTTATAACATTTTGGTTTGGTGAGCAGGTTAATTGTGCATGAAGTAAGCCTTTATTAATGCAACGAGAAGCTTCCTCTCTCTCCCATGCACAGTACAGTATGGAGACGGTTTCTGCCATATGTAGTCATAGAGGACATTTTCAGAGACTGCTTTCTGCCAGGCCTATGGAGATATAGTCAGGATTTTGTGAGATTACAATCAGAGGCGATTAGAAGATCATTTATGCTGTGATGCACGGCAGGCTGTTTACCTCGTCTGAGTGAAGAGTCGTGTGTGTGCGTGTGTGTGCGCGTGTGCGCGCATAGGTGTGCGCCCATATACATGTGTCTGAATAGTGCCTAATTACTTGGTTTTCCCTTCCTTTCTCTCATTATTTCTAGAACTGTCTAATCTTCCATCCTAGAACTTGACTTTTTAGAGACAAAAAGGAATACTTAAAAATATAAATACCCTTAAAATCATCCTGATTTTAGAGTCTGATATTGATATAACTTTCTGAGATATTTTTTTACATGACCAACCTTAGGGAAAGAATGTTTTTAATATGGCATCCTCTAAACATGTAAATTGTGCCTTCTCTAGTTACCTGGTGTGAAATCAAGTAGCAGATATTTCTAACAGTAGAGTTCTTCGAAAGGCTTGGCTAGCACAGTGCTACCTGTCTGGCACGTGTTCATGCAGAGGTGGGGATTAGTTGACTGTGCGTATTCATTTTTTTAAAAAGATATTATTTATTTATTTGCCAGAAAGAGAGTGAGAGCACGAGTGCACAATCAGAGGCAGTGGCAGGAGAGGGAGACACAGGCCCCCCGCTGAGTGAGGAGCTCCACACAGGGCTCAATTCCAGGACCCCAGGATCATGACTTGAGCCAAAGGCAGATGCTTAACCAGCTGAGCCACCAAGGCGTCCCATCTTTCCATTCATTTTAAGACTTAACTGTGCAAGCATGCATGGAACAGAAGATAACAAATACTTATTTTTATGGGGCCATTATGCCTTCGTTTCTGAAGTATACAGTGGTGAACAAGAGACAGTTTTTGCCCTTGAGGGATTCAGTTATCTTAAGATGGTAAAGAAACTTCTAAGTCTGTTGGTTAAGTTATATACGCTAGGTTAAGCCTCCTGAATACAAGGCCCTCTGCATGGTGCTGGAGATACAAAGACAATTGATATGGCACTTTTGCCCTCAGGGGACTGAAAGACCAGTTAGAGGCAAGATGTACACACACAGCTAGGGAACCAGCAACGTAAGGCCCTGGAAGCTGACAGGTGAGGGCTGCCCATCTCGTCCCTTCCTCTGTGCTCCAGACAAATGATGTCGCCCTCATACACTCCATGGATGCAGCTCTTTAATTCCTCTGCGGACTTAGATTTCCACATGTAAAGTTCTCCCTTGCTTTCCCGTCGTCATTTACCTTTCATTTTTAAACTTGTTTCTCACGTTCTCTCATAGTTTCAGAGGGAGAATATGTAGTCCCTCTATTCTCAGACTCCTTTCTGCTTGGCAGAATAATCATTCACCACAGAGGATGGATTTTTTCAGGTATATTATCTCCACTGAACCATTTAAGTTGCTTTTGCTCTCAATTTTTTGATCATTTCAGATTGCATCTGCAGAAGACCCCATTATTGCCACAAACTCTTTAATCAACGCAGTGACCTTCATCACATTATAGCCAAAGACCCATAGAGGTAATTTTAGCAGAAGTGAATCCCTCATATTTGATTTGATAAAAGGATAAAATCACTCTATTCAACCTAAGTGACCTTATTTGGACTTTTTATTTAACAAAATCCTTGGATTAGCTTAGATTGTCAGTGACCATCCTTGCATAAGATAAAATATAATTGCAGGGCAATGTTAATGTCTTGAATTTGGTTTTAGAGGGGAAAGAGATACAATTAGCTGGAGTAAGTAAGAGAGGAAAGGAGGGAAAGCGAGTTTTAGAGTAGACTTTATTTTTAGTTTCTTTATTGCAGATGCTAAATTCAGATTTCTAAATGTGAGAACAGTATGTCAGCCTGCTTTGTCATGGTGCACAGTGCACCATTTATTCATAGATGACTGAGCAGGGGAATGGTCTTAGATCTTATGACTAAATCAGAAATATATTTCCTTTCTTGTAGATGACTGAGATAACATATACTCCATAAAGCCCTCTGATCAAACATTTTTTTTCTGTAAAAAAGAGGTGTAATCTTGTAAAAAGATCGGTGTTTCTGATTTTTGTTTATGTCCAGAGGTAGAATTTTATCCTTTCTTGTCTGCACCATTGGAATTGCCTTTTAACTAGTTTTACTGCTTTCGCTTTCTCCCTATTCAATCAATTTTGCATTCTGCTATTGGAGTAATCTTTGGGAAACTCATCACTTTTATACTCAAACACTGAATGGCCTCATGTTGTTTGTACAGATATTTTATCCTGTTCTAAAATACTCAATTTACCTTTTAAAATATTATTTATGAGTAGTTAATGTATTAGTTCTGTTTCATTGAAATGAAACCGTTACTGCTTGTCACACCCTACACAAATTTTCTCTAAGCCTTTTCTCTAAATGCACTTTCAATTCTTAAAACCCACCTCCTCCAATCTCCTTCACCTAAAGCCTTTCTATAACTTTAAGACTGAAAGGCCATTATTTTACAAAGGCTTCCCAGGATTGCCAGTCCTATAAATCATCTCTCTTTTGCTTAAGCCCTCAATGTACTTGGCACATATTGATGGCATATCTATATGTGTGCATGTATGTGTGTATGCATATGTATGTAAATACACATGCATATGCAGGGTGTGTCTGTGACTTGATTTACTAGACTAAATGTACTGAAGGAAATAATGGTGACTCTCCATTGTACCACTTCCTTTAGTACTTCTTTCACGCAGTAGATATCTAATAATCATTCCTAATTTAGAATTTGGTGTGAGGCTTATCTGTATTAATCTGTGGTCGAAGATGTAAAATTATTAAAAGTCAGGAGTAAAGGGACCCTCAACATAAGTAATTTTAGTCTGGAGAATAACTAGTGATTTTCATGTGTTTCATGATGAGACTACAGAAGATGGTATGTGGTAGCTACTGGCTTATCCATATCAGTCAGCATTTGGGGCAGGGAAAGAGAAAGACCATCAAAATAGCTTTTGCCCGTCTATGGCAATCCAGAAAAACTAAAATGTGATTAAAATGTGACACAATTAAAATACTGTGGTTTAAATCCGAAAAAGAGGAAGAGTAATGGCATGTGATAGACTACAAAATGTGGTCCTGATATTTTTGAGGAGGGACAGTGGGGTCAGAAACCAAAGGCTATCAACAGCTCAGGCAGTTAGATGATGGACTCCCAGAGAGGCGGCTCTCATTTTTTGTGGCATTCCACTGTGTTCACTGTTCAAGATGCAGGGGACACATATGTGGTTCCCCTGAAGAAGAAAAGCGAAAGTGGCACAGAATGAATGTTGAAAGCATATTCAAGAAAATTTACTCACATAAATGACCAACCATTAATAAAAGAAAATCAGTAGGTCGACATCAGATTTCTTAACAAATATTCCAAACACCAGATAAAGGACTAACATCTTTAAGGTACTCAAGAAAGGAGGTGAAGGATGTTATTCCATTCAAGTTGTCCTTCAAGTTGAAGGCTGTAGGAAAAGGATGAAACATGCAGAAACTCAGGGATAGTGTCCCCAGAAGCTCTTCCTAAGGAAACTACTAGAACATGAGCTTTATAAAAAAGTGATAGGGCAGAATTTGACAAAGTGATTGGTGGTGAGTCTTTAATATATCTAACTATAGATTGAAGATCTCAAAGTTGTGGACAAGAGCTAAAGAAGAGCTCATTGGTGTTATATGCTGTAGCAAAGTAAGAGTGCCGCAAATGAAACACACGGAAAGATGGGAGGGAGGGAGATTAGATGATAATTTTTAATATTATTTAAAGCCGAGACAGAGACATGAAAAGATGCTCAACATCACTCATCATCAGGGAAATACAAATCAAAACTACAGTGAGATCCACCTCACACCTGTCAGAATGGCTAAAATTAACAACTCAGGAAAGAACAGGTGTTGGTGAGGAGGCAGAGAAAGGGGAACACTTTTGCACTGTTGGTGGGGATGCAAGCTGGTGCAGCCACTCTGGAAACAGTATGGAGATTCCTCAAAAAGTTAAAAATAGAGCTACCCTATGACTCAGCAATTGCACTAGTAGATATTTACCGAAAGGATACAAAAATACTGATTCCTAGGGATATATGCACCCTGATGTTTATAGCGGCCTTAGCCACAATAGCTAGATTATGGAAAGAGCCCAAATGTCCATCACCTGAAAAATGGATAAAGAAGATGTGGTATAGATATACAATGGAATATTATTCAACCACCAAAAAGAATGAAATCTTTCCATTTTCAGTGATGTGGTTGGAGTTAGAGTGTATTATGCAAAGCCAAAGAAGACAGCCAGAGAAAGACAAATACCATATGATTTCACACGTCTGTGGAATTTAGGAAACAAAAACAGATGAACATAGGAGAAGCAGGAAAAAAAGAGAGGGAGGCAAACCATAAGAGACTCTTAACTATGGAGAACAAACTGAGGGTTGCTGGAGGGAGATGGTGGGGGATGGGCTAAATGGGTGATGGGGATTAAGGAGGGCACTTGTGATGAGCACTGGGTGTTATATGTAAGTGATGAATCACTAGGTTCTATCCTGAAACCAATATTATATTAACTAAGTAGAATTTAAATAAAAACTTGAAACAAAAAAAGCTGACAAATAACAGAAGCTTTCATATATTTAAGAGGACAAAGATTAAGCACTAAGAAAAAATTAATGTTGACTAAAGAACATGGTGGAGAAGGAAAAAGGGTGAAAAAGGTATTAGAGTGGTGAAACATCATAGTGGAAAAGCAATATGGCTTGTCTGAAGAAAGAGGTGTGTTATGGTCATTACCAAAAATTCTAATAAAAAAATAAACAGAACAAAATTTAAACTTCCTTGATGCTAAAAGAACACAAACAAAACAAAACGTAGTGGCATACAGTCTAGAGATGAAAGAAACTGCCAGGAAATTATAAACATCATGTTATTATTAGTAGTGATATTGATACTGGTATTTTGTGTTTTTTAAATATATTGAAAAAAAATCCAATAATTATATTGAGATTTTCAGTGTATGAAAGAAAACAGATTTATTAAGTCAAAAAAATTACATGAAAATTCTGTTAAATTCGCTTTCGGATTCATGATGATAAGATATATCTCCTATTTCTGTCTAGTGTTAGGGCATGGGAGCAATGGCGCTTTATCAGGAATCACCATTTTGCTGTCCAAATTTTGTTTCCTAAAAACCATTCATCACAGAAAGGAATCAGATTTCCTTGGAGAAGTGGCTGATTATAGACTGGAGGGAAGAAAAATACAAGGTTAACTTTAGGATACTGTGTTGTTCTAGAAATCAGAGAAAGACTAGTAGGTTGGGTCAAAGGGTCACGAGGGCAAGATTTAAGAAGTTCTCATTGGCCAAATTTGGAACATTTTGTTAATCTCAAAGAATACTGACTATATTGAAACAGATGGTGTACATAAGTATCCAAGAGGCCATGAAGATATAAAGAAGAGAAAGTTTTAAAAAATGAGTTGAATTTGAATCAGTAGAGTAAGTAAAGCTGATTGCTCTCCCCAATGTGGGTGGGCCACATCTAATCAGTTGAAGACATAAATAGGAGGGAAAGGCTGACCCTCCTGAGTAAGAGGAAACGCCTTTTACCTGACTGCCTTGAGTTGAGACATTGGTCTTATTCTACATTCAGACTTGAACTGAAACATGATATCTTCTTGGGTCTCCAGCCTGCTGGCTTTTGGACAGAACTTATACCACAGGCTTNATTCTCAGGCCCTGAGACTCAAACTGCAACTGTATCATTGGCTCTCTTGGGCCTTCAATTTCTGACTCCAGATCTTGGGACTTCTTAGCCTCCATAATGCATATGCTAATTCCTCATAACAAATCGTGTTGTCTCTTTCAGAAAAAAAAAAAAATGAGTCAATACCATTGGAAGTGACTATTAAGTGCCCTCCTTCTAAAAGTTGGTCTTAAAGAAAAATTATTATATATTTATCCTGGCTTTTTAGTGGGAACTATAGTTGTGGCATACTAAATAGCCCAATTCATGAGTAAAAGTTTTCTGTATAGAAGCATGTTAGCTAATGTATATAGGATGAATGATAGAATTTAAAATATACACAAATAATAATATTATATATTGATATATATTTCCTATTTGTACATATATTTCTAGGGAAGTTTATTATTTCATAGGAAGGTTTCTCATTGTAAAAAAAAAAAAAAAAGTTTTGCAAAGAAGCATTCATTTATTCAATGATCATTTGAAGACCAAATACGTACCTTTGAAAAAATGCTGAATGTTTAATGTTTTGGTATTTTGTGAAGTCAGGTTATTAAAAGAGTGGTTATGAATGCCATTGAACTATATAATTTCAGAACTAGAAGGACCTAGACCAGTCATATGGTGCTCCCTTCTCCAAGTCCCTTCTCATTTAGAAACAGTTATACTTTTTGGCTTTTCAATAACTGAGGAAGTAAAAAATTTACAAATCTAAGAAACTAAAAAATCATTGCAGCATATGAAGGTTTGGCTTATTCTTAAACACACACACACACACACACACACACACACACACACACAAAATGCTAGGCCCTTCTTTCACCTATTTGTTTTTAACCTTCAGAAAATTAAAACACACACATGGCCAATCTAGATCATTATAAATTTATTTTTCTTTCTTTAACCAGACTGATATTTCCTCTAGATTGCTCTCAGGCTTGAGCTGTGTGGCTGAGGAAGTAGTTCAGGACCAGGGCATACCAGTGCCCTCTCTACTCAATAACCAGCAAACTAATTTGATGTTCCTATTGACTTGAATCCGTCTGCTTTATATCTTAAACCTATGAGTGTGTGACCTCTTCTGCAGAGATCTGCTGCTTCTGGGCATTTTGTAAAGAGCTGAAATTGTCTGGAAAACTACTCTGTGTGCTTTGCAAACTAATGGAAAGACAGAGTATTTCCTCTCTGCTGCTTGTAGCAATTCCCCAATAATAAAAGTGAAAATGTCTGTTTTAATTTTATATCCATTTAGCTTTGGAGTACCATCTTGAGGTACTTGGGTTTCTCACTAGTCCTCCTTATCTGCTATCTTTTATGATTCATTGTTTCTCTCAGCTGTAATTTTTCTTAGACTCTGCTTCATAACAAATAGCTCCAAATTTTCCCAAGTCCTTCTATTTTTTTTTTTGAAATTAAGTGGAAACAAAAGATAATATTAGGCCAGAATCTCAATCTTGAATTTCCATCCATTTCCTAATGTGTTTAGCAATTAGGCAATTAAGAAACTGGCCTTCTCTTTCATCATCTCAGAAAATTAGATTTTCTTCATGGCTAAATTGCCTTTCTGAAAACAATTGAAAAGTCTTTTTGAATTTATGCAGAAACTTTCGTTTTCCTCGAGATTTTGTATGTAATTAGTCATTAAAGAAATAAGGAACTTAATTTTCTCTTCATCTTACGCTCCCCTTTCCAGTCGTCCTTTTGAAACCTGCCAGGGCCAAGGTGAGCTCCTTAAGTGTTTAGGCAACTAGACCATTTAAAGCACAGCACATCTATGTAAGGTTACGGAGTAGTTAGAAGGTTGTTCCGTGACTCTCATAGCAGCAGGCTTTACCTGCAGGCCTTGAACCCCTTTCTGGATATATTTCTTTCCCCAGGTCCTTGGTTTTGACAGACAGCAAGAAGACTAAGATGGCTTAGAGAAGAGATGACCTTCGTCCTGGGGTTTGCATTCATATCACTCTCTCCACACTAGAACTGTTATTTCTGATCGCCTGCCTAGAGTCGGAGACCTCGGGGCTTACCCGTGTGGGTCTACTTGCTCTGTCTGATGTCTTCTGTAACTGAACTCCTTTCTCCAGACCCCTTCTGCTCACCCTGCCCTTGTGCTTTCTATAATGTTTTGCTAGGACTGTGATGTTACAGTCTGATGCTGTGTCTTCTTTGTTCCAACATCCTCAACACAGAGTCCTGCCCAGAGTGGTGGGGACTCGGTAAATATTTGCTGACAGGTAGTGTTAACCGTAGCACACAGTGAGTTGGTCAGAGTGAGTTGGAAATGCTGGGTTCTTGTTAATTTGTAAGGAACCCTAGCGTGAGAAAACCAAGAAGGATGAAGTGGATACCTGGGTTATTTTCCTGTACATTTCTTCTGTTCTTCAGTATGTATTCACAGTGAGCTTAGGTGAGTGTTGGTCAGTGTAGGGCTGGAAATAGACCATTCCTCTCAATCATGCTTGCCTTGGCTACTACACTTTTCCAGTTTCTACCCTTCAATCCCTTTACCAGAAAAATAGTGGAGGAGTTTCTCAATATCCTTATTTTAAAGATATGGTGAAATGTCTACATGAGCCTGGGTTAGAGGGAGAAATTTGGATCATGAGAATTTAAGAGCATGGTGAAGATGTATGAACCATTCAAATGTAAACTTCTTTGATGGGACAAAATGGTTTAGGAGGATGGTGCGACAATAAATGCAAGTCCTGCCTTCAGTGCACAGGACCGAAGGGTCAGGGAAGCAAGGAGAGAGGTCAATGTGCTGAGGGGTGAGATGCCTCAGTACTGGGGTTCCTGGGTTCCAGCTGTCCATTTCAGCATGCCTTTGGAAGGCCGTAGGGGAGCTTGGTTTGAGACTTGTGTAGCTGGTGGCCTTAGAAATGAGCTTTTGGGCAGCTGGGTGGCTCAGTCAGTTAAGCGTCCATCTGGCTCTTGATTTCAGCTCAGGTCATGATCTTAGGGTTGTGAGATTCAGCCCCGCATCGGGCTCTGTGCTGGGCATGGATTTTGCTTAAGAGTCTCTCTCTCTCCCTCTCCCTCTGCCCATGCCCCTCCGTGCTCTCTCTCTCCCTCTCTCAAAAAAAGAGTTTTTGTGCCTGTTCTGCCATTGGCGCAGGGGACCCTATAAAAACACGTGTGCACTTCGCTGACTATCCGGATGATGGACGGGACCCTGCCCTTCTGCAACCACCAAGGGTCCCTTCTGTGAAGCTCCTTCAGGAGCCCAGAAATATCTTTCTCGTTCTACTTTCAACTGAAATGCATCGTGTGGATTCATGCGGCCGCTTTAAGATAGGGACTGGTTTATTTTGCTCCTTTTCTTTCCTGCACCTTATCTTGTGTTAGCCTTAGACTGGGAAAATGAAAACCCCGGGGGCAGTTGGGAGCTTCTGCAGCCCAGACAGCAGGGGCCTGAAGAGCGCTCTCCTCTCTGTGTTTTTATGTCCTTTCAAAATGTCAGTTAGCACCTTTAAAATAAAGTCTGCCATCAAAGACACACTCTTCTCCTCCCTGTCTGGTGTGCCAAAGATAGACATTACTCTGTCTGCTTCAGTTCTCAGCTTCCTGTCATGTTTGGCAAAAATTTAATTGCCTCTCCTTTCAGAACAACTTTTATTTGTTTTCTTAGCCTCGGCATTTCCTCTACAGGAGAGTTTTTGTAGCAGGGAAATGTAGACAGCTTTTGTTTCTGCCTCTTCATGTTTGGCTTCCCTAGGTCTTTTAAAATGAAATTTGGTGCCCAGAAAAGATGCCACGGGAGCCAGGCAGTGTTGGTTTATTCAAGGGTGACAGTTCCCACAGGGGGCCAGGTTGACTCAGCTTCTACTCGAGGCCCTGCCCCTACTGCAGGTGGCCCTGTCTCTCTCCTGCCTTTTCACACAGGCTGCCTTTGCAAAGTGAATTAAGTAATAATTAGAATGACAATAATACTCCTTCTCCCTCAGCTTTTTTTTTTTTTTTTTTAAAGATTTTATTTATTTATTCGACAGAGAGAGACAGCCAGCGAGAGAGGGAACGCAAGCAGGGGGAGTGGGAGAGGAAGGAGCAGGCTCATAGCGGAAGAGCCTGATGTGGGGCTCGATCCCGTAACACCGGAATCACGCCCTGAGCCAAAGGCAGACGATTAACCGCTGTGCCACCCAGGCGTCCCTCCCTCAGCTTTTCTTATCTTGAACTTACGTTCCTTCTCCTTAGAAGACCCTTGCCCTTCCGCCTGGTGATTTTATACTAATCCTTCGAAACCTGGCTCAGGTATCAGAGGGAATGAAGACGGCTTTCTTCTCTGTTGCCAGAGCCCTTTGACACACACACGCACACGCACACACTGATCCTGGAGCTGCTGCACTCGTGCGCAGGACGGTGACTGCTGGCACAGGGACCCGACAGCTTGAACTCCCATTCCCCCGGCCCCAGACTGTGAGACTTGTAAAGTTCATGAACGTGTCTTTCACTTGATTCATTCTCAGATCCTCACCATCTAGGCAAGGGTCTGATACATAGTAACCATTTAAAAGATATTTATTACCTAACCGAATGAAGGTGAATGGTACTTTTGCATGTAGATATCACAGTTCACATTGTTCTCAAGTGTCTACCCTGGGATGCAAGTTGATATCCCAACAGGAGCATGGATCGAAATTGTTCATGGATGAACTGCGTATGGAGGTGTTTACACAGGACCAAAGGATGAAGGAAAAAAGAAAGCTTAATTATTAAGTAAAAGGGAATGACTAGCTGTCTCCTTTGGAGTTTTGTGAAAGAACTGAGAATTTCTTGAGATGGGCAAACAACAGGAATGGTAAGACTTTACAACTGAGGAAACGAGAGCATATTCGGAAGGGTAACCTGATAGACCTACACGAGCAAAGGACCTTCCAAGAGGGTGTGGAGAGTGCAGTCTTTCCGGGGAGAGGTTCTGAAGCAGAGATGCCACTGGCCTTCCCTGGAAGGGAGCCATCTGAGTGTAGAAGGCCACCTGGGGAGAAAACATCTGGAGAGGCTGCAACTAGACCTGGGGACTCTGAAGTTTCGGAAGCAACTGCTGGAAATCCAAGCGAGGATGAACTACGCACGGGCCATGTTGTTAACGCTCCGCCAGACCAAGCCGGCAAAGAAAACCTCTCCAGCACACCTCTTTCACCATTACCCCGTGAGGCAGTGTGTTGTGGCAAGAGAAGCTCTTGCCTGGCAAAGCAGACATCTCACCCGCGAGCGGGATAACCTGCAGAAGTCACTAACCCTTGCTGGGTCTCTGGTTTATTTGTGATCTGGTAGTAATGGCATTTTATCCGCCTGAAGGGAAAGGATCACACCGAATGATAAGTCAAGCTCTTCAGCTACTATAAAATCCATCACATCTCCCTGGAAATTCAACATTGTGTCACTGGGTTTTTCTTAAGAGTCTACCGTTAAAATTATTTCATTATAGAGGTTCATGATAGACAGTTGTCACGCAGCTCAGATTAGATCACGTGACCCGCCTTGGGTGACCGAGCATGACTACTTTGGAAATGGACTTTCTTGTTGGTAGTATTGAAAACCTGCATTTAAGCCAGGTGAGCTTTATATTTTAATAAGAGGGTTGAATATTAAAAGTTGACTTCTCCTGAAGATCTGAAATGTATAGAGTTGGAATGATATCTGAATATTACATTGTAGTACGAGTCTCACTTAAATGTAAGTTTCCTTTCACTTGAAGAGATCTTGGCACTTTGGAGGTCATCAAAGATATGTCTAGCTTTCTGAAGAATTAGATGTTTTAGAAGGTTAAATAAGACTAGCTTAAAAGCATTTTAAAAAATGTTTTAACAGAAGAAACTCCTTTTAATCAAATATCATCTTTCCATTTCCATCTCTCTCAAATACCATATAAACATAGCCATACCGTATAGAAAATAGGTATTTCTTTCTTTTTTTTTTTTTAAGATTTTATGTATTTATTTGTCAGAGAGAGGGAGGGAGAGAAAGAGCACAAGCAGGGGGGCATGACAGGCAGAGGGAGAAGCAGGCTCCCCACTGAGCAAGGAGCCTGATACAGGACTTGATCCCAGAACCCTGGGATCATGACCTGAGCCAAAGGTAGATGCTTAACCGACTGAGCCACCCAGGTGTCTCAAAAAAATAGGTATTTCTAATGACAAGATAATGTACATATTTTACTATAAGAAAAATATAAATGAAGAAAAGCCAAAGAAGTAAATAAAAATGGCCTCCTAGAAATAACTGTAACATCTCTCTTGCAGTGTATCTATATGTCTCCATCAACCTTTTCTGTCTTGTGTGTGTGTATTGAATCACCTATATAGAAATACACACATATGAATCCATATATATGTGTGAATACCATTTTATAGCTTGCTTTATCACTTAATAATTTAGCATTTGAGTCATTCAAATTATTTTGAAAATAAATAAGAGCATATAAAAAATAAAATTTTTCTTTACCTTCCCTTTCTTTTTCTAAGCTCCACTCTGCATAGGTAACTGCTTTCAATTCTTCCAGTTATCGATTTTCTGACTAATATACTTAAGTATCTATGTCTTAATTTTATTCCAATACGTGTTACTCCTTTGCTATGGAAGATGAGAAATCAGCACGAAATTCCCACCTTTCTTTCTCTTTTTAAAGAAAGATATCCTCATTTTAAAAGTTGTATCATTACTTTCCTTAGTCTTACAGTGGGTTCACTTATAACTACAAGTCATGTATTATTATTATTATTATTTTATAATGATTTTTTATTATATTATGTTAGTCACCATACAGTACATCCCTGGTTTCCTATGTAAGGCTCGATGATTCATTAGTTGTGTATAACACCCAGTGCACCATGCAATACGTGCCCTCCTTACTACCCATCACTGGTCTATCCCACTCCCCCACCCCCTACAATTCATGTATTAAATCAGCTTTGGAATATGTGCAGTAGCTCTGTTCTACGGAGGATGAAGGAAGAGCACACCTCATTTTCCTTCAGTCTTCTGCACTCCCTTAATTTTACAGCATCAGTGTGTACGGCACTGTTCTTTTGACCTATAACCATAACTGAGTTTTCTGTGCTTGGTTTGGAAGTTGATGATGAAATTAAAAGCCAATGAAGTAATATAGTTGGTACAAGTACAGGCCCTGGAACTATATCACTTGGCTTCAAAGTCTTCCACTTTCTGTCTGGGTATGTGTGTGTGTATATATATATATATATATATATATATATATATATATATACACACATATATACACACACACACACACATACATATATACGTGTGTGTGTGTGTATACACATTTTTTTCTTAAGAGAGATTGCATCTGTGTATCACACAAGTTGGTGGGAAGGGGCAGAGGGAGAGAGAGAATCTCAAGCAGACTGCACCCCCAGGGCAGAGCCCCATGTGGGGCTTGATCTCACCACCCTGGGATCATGACCTGAGCCAAAATCAAGAGTCAGGTGCTTAACCGAGTGAGCCACCCAGGTGCCCTGGCTTTTTATAATTTTGAATAAGTTATTTAACTTCTCTGTGCCTTATTTTCCTCATATGTAAAACAGTCATAAAATACTATCTACCTGATAGTGATATTGTGAACATTAAATGAGTACTTGTTGAGTCCCTAGGACGAACTGTGCATGTTACATAGTAAGTGTCCAGTAATATTATTTCTCAGGCCCAAACTATGAATGGGTCCGTTTTACTACACCTGTGGCGTTAAAACAAAAATGTTCTAGAAATTTAAGTGAACTCTTTTTTCATCTTTTTAGTTATTAGAAGAGAGAAATGCCTTCATCACAGAGTTAGTCTCTTTCAGAAACTTATTAATTAATTAATTTTTTAAAAAAGATTTTATTTATTTATTTGACAGAGACAGCGCGAGAGAGAACATAAGCAGGGGAAGAGGGAGAGGGAAAGCAGACTCCCGGCCGAGCAGGGAGCCTGACATGGGGCTTGATCCCAGGACCCTGGGATCATGACCTGAGCCAAAGGCAGATGCTTAATGACTGAGCCACCCAGGCGGCCCTATTAAATTAATTTAAATAGAGATTGAAAATAGAGCAACAATGTAGAGAGGCTTTCTTCTTGTAGATTATTAAATTTGATTTAATGTCTGTCTTAAGGTCTTTTCAGAATCAGATTTGATTCTCTATCTGGCCTCCAACTCAACGTGGCAATCACAAGTAGAATTGGTTGATGTTTTTTCTATGGCATATTCTCCATCTCTCATTATTCTGGTTTAATGCATCAGATTGGCTCGCTGTGACCCTGATTTCTCTTGTTTTCTTCCTCTAGAAAAATTACTCAGAGAAGTGAACTGGGTGGCTTTTTGCATCTTGAGGTTGGTGCTTCAACTTTTATTATGTATGCACTACTTCTCCAGTCCTTTATTCAAGGCCAAGGCTTCTAGACTGAATTTGGAGTTGTTCAAATAGCCTTAGTGACCTGCTTCCCTGAGAACAGCTGTGCAGAAAACCCTATTTAGAGGCATCCATGTGTGGATAGGCACTTATGTTTGGGGAACAGTACACTCTTCAGCATGTTTGCAATTAAGGGAGTATCTGAGGGAGTAATGATAGGTGAGGCTGGATAGGTAGATGGGTGGGGGATGATGAAGAACGTAAAACAATCAATGAATTTTAAATGTATTCTGTGCTATAGGGAGGAAATGACGGGAACAGCTGCAGTAGAAGAGTGCCATGATCAGATTTGTATTTTTGAAAAGAAATCTTGGTGGAGATTTTCAAGATGATTACAACAATGAGACATTGGAGAGAGAGAAAACTGATTGGAGGCCATTACCTTTAAATTCTTGGCAGTGGAAACTTAACATCCAAACAATTTTTGATAGAATTAGTGGGACATACTATTCAGTTAGATATGACAGATTAAAAAAAAGAGTTGAAGACAAGGTTATAATGTGAGCATAATAGCAGGTTTTGTGGAAGAAGGTAAAGACTATTAGCATTTGTATGCCTATGGGTATTCAGATAGAGATGCTTAGTTGGTAGTTAGAAAGGAGGCTTGGAAACCGTGATGTTAAGAGTCTTTCGTGTAGCGTTTGAGCCAGTGATACTGGATAAGTTTTTTTCAGAGAGACTCTACTGCATAAGAGGAGGTCTGAAGACAGGAAAAACCCATGGAGCTCAAGTGTTAAACAGATGATGGGAGGAAGAGGAAGGAGGGGTAGGGAGCGTATCTTGTTCACCTTTGTGTGCCCAGTGTCTGACATGGCCTCTCGTACAAATGCTTATTCAGGGACTCCATGAGACTAAAAAGAGAATTTAGGAATGAAGTAATGAAATCAAGAGTACTAGGGATCTGGAAAGCAAAAGCAGACAGAAATGCAAGCAAGAAGGAAACAGTAAGTAGGATGAGAAGTGTCCTTCGGATGTGTGCTTTGGTCATTTCCTGCCTTAGCAAGAGATGGTGTTTTAGCGTGATGGTGGAGCCAGAACTGTGTTGCAATGAGCCAAAGGATTCAGGCTAGACAAGGAGGAGAATGAAGAAGTTAGACTGTGAAAGGAGGAAGGTGGTATTTATAAGATAAAGGGTAAAAATCTTATCTATTAGTAAGCATTCCTATTTGATAATTTGTGGGGGTTGGAGGAACCTGAGAAAGAAAAGACTATAGAATGGAGAGCAAAGGCAATGACCTCTCACTTGATACTGAACATTCATTGCCTGGTCTTGGTCACATGTTTGTGTGTGGGTGTGATTAGTGCAAGAAGACCGTCAGTTGTTAAGAGGCAAGGTCTCACACCATTCTTCTATTCTTTCTCAGCCTATTTAATACATGACATGTATATGGTTATTATTGCTTGAGTTATAGCCATTTAATATCATTGTATAAGGAAATATTTGGAGGCAATTCTCTGGATAATTCCTTAATTATTTGTTTTTAAAGTGGACTCAAGTTTGAAACAGCGCCACGGATCTCTTAGCAGTCAGCTCCAGGCCTCTTGCTACGTAAGTTGGTATGTAGTTGTGTGCTTGAATTGGTCCACGTAGCTTTCTTATTTGAACATTGCCACCTCTTTAAATGGGAAAATTGTCTTCATTTTTAGTAAGATTAGGGAGTTGCTAACTCTGCAATTTGGATTGGGAAAGCACGTTCTTTCTTCGGAAAGACAAAGTGTAACATTATTCCCATTTCTCTCCATTTCACCTGTTCTAAGCCTTTTTTCCTCCAGAGGCCAAGGACTTTCCTGAAGCTGTGGGCCCACATAGACGTGTATAATCAAGTGGCGTTTCAGTCTCCTGCATATCTTTGCAAACCAGTTCTCTGCTTATATTTAAGGCAAAGGGGAGAGATGTTTTACAGTTATGCCTTGAACTTGATGATACCAGTAGATGTCACTCTGGACAGCAGGATAGAGCATCCCTATTCTTAGCTCTGGTTCAGAATGGGCTGTGATATTCCTGCTCCCAACCACTTTCAAACATCTCAGCACTGACACATCTGAATTATGACATTCTCTGCATTGCCAGTTTTACTTCTATGTTGTGAAATAAGAGGGCTGGGAGAACTGCCATTTCATCTCGTTCTCATTCAGCTGGAATGCCAAATGCTTACACAGTTACACCAATCAACTAGGCAAGAAAAAAATGGTTCAGGGAAGAATGGAGGAAATATATATTTTAAAGCAGCATATCTGAATTCAGTGTTCAGGCACATTAAATTCTGCTGAGACTTAAGGCAGGGGAGAGCAGTAAATACTTTACTTACTATATATGGCCAGCTCCAGACTAAGCTGACCTCTCCCCGCCTATGTAATATAACTTTCCACTATTGACCCAAATCAGTGATTCTCAACCAAGGTCCTAAATTAGGGAAAAGAGGAATCTTCCTAAAATTCACAGAAGTCAGTAAAGTTAAGAAATAAACTTTCTTCAAATTGATTTTTTTCTTCCACACTCCATTCCCTCTCCACAAACCTTTGGAGTCTGCTTTAACACATAACGAGATCAATGAGCAAATAGCAAACAGGAAATGTTGAGAAAAGGTTGGGTCTAGCTGGATAGATTCCTATTTTGCAGACATATGTTTGCGGTTGTCATTCTGCATATAATCTCATTCCATCATATATTTTTGAAGTGTTTCCTTTATGGGCATTGTATACATTGTATATAACATCATATGTATCAGTTAATGACATTCTGTCATCTGAACATGAGTGAGGACAGTGCCCTGCGTGAACCACCGCCCACAATTAGTCTTGGGTACTCAATTTACCCTGTGCAAGCCCTGCCCACATTTAGGTCCAAGTTCTTGGCGGAGCTTTAATCCTTGACTTGGAATCCCCTTCCATCTTCCTTACCAAATGTATACAATCCCACCACCACTCAGGATCCCTCTCCAGTACCCCCCTTCCCCATAAGGAAATGTTGCTCAAGCAATAGGGACTATTAAGAAAGGGAGTAACAAGATGGCACATACAGGAATAAAAGACTTGTACTTGGGAGGCAAACACGTGCCGTTTGGGGGCTAGAGTTAACGGCTCTGAGAGCTCCTGGGAGGAAAGCTCACCTCCAGCAGGTGTGAGAGGGCACATTTGTTGAGGAGGTAGAATTGACACTCAACTCCTTGAAAGCTTAGAAGTGTGTGGCTAGCCAGCAAATAAGAGATAGGTCCTCTAGGAAGAGAATATATAAAGAAAAACAGAGATGGGCAAGGTTCAAAGGGGGATGGGTGACAGTGAGGTCTCATTGTCTAGAACCCAGGACTTAGGACTCAGAGTTATTAGGGACAAGGCTAATATGGCTTCCTACCACTTCCTCCTCTCTTACTGAGACCGAAGACCAAAGGGGTCATAATATTTTTTCCAAGCACATGTGACTCTCTTCCTTCTCTATTTCAGCTGTGAGTCCCTCCATCAATCCCATCTTCCATATGTTCTTTGTATTACCTTCTTGAATGTGAATCAACAAGAAGATACATTTTCAATAATAACAAAAAATAAAACTTAGTGCTTGGCTTTTCTATGTACCTTGTGAAGGTTTGAGAGACTTGGACTGCCACTGATCTTACTGGAATTACATCAGCTCAAAATATGTTGTAAAAAAAACTGGTATATAGAACTCAAAAGGAAAGAGCTCTTAAGATATAATCCTCTTTTGGAGAAGGAGAGACATAGATAATACCATTTTAATTAAGGTTTTCTTAGAATCTCCATTACAATTTCCTTCTTCAAAGGTTACACAGGTGTTAAATCTGTGACATTGTACTGAAAAAGTGAATACCTTTCAATACTGGAAACAATTTTCTCACTAATAACTGTATCCTCAAGATGTTATTTTAACACTATTTTTTTTTTCAGAGGTTGAGGACACATTTCTGTTTTTCCATGTTAAGATGACCTCAGTGTTTTACAAAATAAGAATAGGTGTGCTTCCAGGGATTTTCGTTTAAAATTAATATTTAATCCTCAGAAATTAATATATTTACTTGGGAAATATCCTACAGAATAATCTACAATTTAGATCTGCTGATAAAGAAAAGGATGACTTTCCCTTATATGAAAAATTTCAAGTTAAATCTCAATCCTCTCTGTTGACTATCTAGTTAGATGAGGCAGTGAAGTATTGGATTTTCTTATAAGTTATAAGATCCTTATTAATCAACGCAAGTTAGTGCAAAGCAGAGGATTAATTGTTTGCTTTGAAAATTAAGGAAAGAACATACAGAAGAGAAAAGATAGTAAATAGCGTGATATTTCATTCTGTTCAGAATTAATGAGCATTCTGATCACCTTATTTGAATTTCTGACCTTTACCATATTTTCAAAATTCATTATGTGCACAAAAATCTGTGGAGATTTCAGATCCCTGTGTTATGGATCTAGAGGACTTGAGATAATTGTGACCCTTTAGAAACTTTGTTGTAGGGATTCTGTGATGTCATTTAAATCGGCACATGGGCAATATCGTTTGGTATGGAGTCTGCAGTATTTACTTGGTTGTGATACAAAGTTGCAAAATGATTTAACTTCCGATATGGTCACCCTTTTTACGGAGGTATTTATAGAGTATTCTCTTCTTTTAAACTCATAGCACTTTGTACTTACGATAAGTGGCAAGTGCCACCTAATACGTGAGAACAAAGACGTTGATTTTTCCACCTTCCTGTCCCCAACACAGTCAAGTAATTGAACTTAGAATTGGTAAATAAACGTTTGTGAAGTAAATGTCATGACGCGCTTGACTGTCAAGTATTAAAAACCCAAGAGGCTAAATATAAAATTATATTTCAGTCAGAAGAAAACAGCATCACATTGCTGTGGCATTCTCTGTATTGTAACGTGATCCTTTGGGCTCAAACTTTTATCTTTCAAAATTGAAACCAGCACATGTAAGAATGCAGACAGTTTTCATTTCCATTCCTCTACATGTCAGTGTGTCCCCTTCCTCCCTCTCTATATCGCTCCTGCAAAAGTAGCACACGAACAAACTTTACTGCTATGCTTCTGATTCGAAGCTGAAATAGTTTTCTAAGATCCAAGCATAAATGCATATGGAAATTCCAACTTTATCGTATAGATGTAGGAAGGGGAAAAATCACCTATAAACTATCTCAACTAGATCTAAATTAGATTCAGTATTGTCAAATGATTTTCTTCATGCAAGGCTTTAGATTGGGAACTTCTTGTCCTGACTATCCAAGAGCAAAAACTCAGTCTTTCCAGACAAAGATCAATTTCTTAGGTAATTTTCTCTATCGGGCTCAGCAATGTAAGTTGGAGAGGCCCTGGCAGTAACAATTTGAACCCTGATAATGCTCTTTAATGGAGCTACATCTATCAAGAATATTAATATTTGCTCTGCTGTTTTAGTTGTATTTCTAGGTACTCTCAGGACTGTAATAATTTTAATACTCACTAATATTTGAGTGTTACTTATGTGCAAGGCACTGTTTTAATCTCTTAACAGGTATTACATCATTATAGGAAACCAATGAGTTGAGTAATTATATTATTTCATTCTCTGGATGAGAAAACCAAGGCGTATATCATCCAGTGTTACTGCTTCGTGTTCTTTTTAAAAAGCATGTGTAGCAACTAATTATCCTGGCTAAGGCTAACTCGGAGATTATGCATCAGGGCTTAGACTGATACTTTAATAGGCTAGACATGCTGTAGCTTGAGAAAAATGGGGACATTTTAGTAGATTTTCTGAGGATACTGATTTAATAATATGGGCTCTTAATAATATCAATTTTGCTCTTTGCCCCAAATTGTAAAATCAGTTTAGTGTTGTTAAATACTCCAGTCTTTAACTATAGGTTATAAACTAAAATGTTCTGTTTAGTACGTAGGTCTGCTCTCTTATATTTAATTTTTTAAAGAAATGTATTGCATGGTTGTGGTTATTGTGCATGTTTTTTTAACAATGCTGAATCTGTCTAAATAATGTAAACTTTCATTTTCTTTGGAAAAAATTAGATCCTGGGTTGAGCTTTGACAAATATATGGTAAATGCCAACCTATAGACTTGATAAAGATATTTTTGTAAGTTAGTTTCATAAGACTTTTCACATTTAAGATGGTGCTTTGGTTTTACTTAACTGTTTGGCCACTGGAGTTGGTATAGACACTTAAAGCTCTCGTGGTATGTACAACTCAGATGTTTCTCATTAAAAATTTTGAAAATTAGAATCCATCTGAATATAAGGAAAACTGAAGTAGGAAAAAAAATGTGACCTTGAGATTTCTTCTAAGATGGAGTTCTCATATGGCTAATTTCTGGGTAGACAATTGAATAAGGCCTCCTAATAGTTCTTTGTGAAAGGGAATTTCTGTTCTTAAAATTTTGGGAATCCGGAGTCCTGAGTTCTATTTCTGTGTCTACCATGACTTTTGGGGAAGTTAGTTTCCTCAAACCACAAAATGGAAGGGAGGAAGAATTGAATTATATCATTGTCAAGGCCCTTTTCAACTATAAGTGGCCAATTTTATCCTATTCTAAGCCAGAAAATGGCACAGATAAACTTTACCCCAGTTTAAAGGGGAGTTAAACCAATTTAAAATGACAGTCATGAAAAAATGGCTAAGATTTTTGAGCATTCGGTATGAGCCAAGTACTGTTGGTTTTAAGGGCTTAGTATATATTTACTGATCCATTCATTCCTTACACAACACAGAGCTTTTGAGAGTGTCCCTGTTTAAAATTTAGGAAGTTGAGGCACAGAGACATATGGAAATTTGTGGAATGTCTTGCAGCATGTAAGGAAGGGGTGGAGCAGAGATCCTGATCCCGTGAGCAGGGTTCAAGAGGCCAGAGCCAAAGCCACAGCACTGCCATCCTAGAGGAATGCTTCGGTAGAGAAAGGTCCCTTCTATGGGTTCTAATCTTTGGTAGGGATAATGGAAAATATGAAGAAATACTTAATAGCTGAAAAATCAACTCTAAATCTCTTTGGGGACTACTTTATCATTTTAAATGATTTCTGAAACATTCTTCTTTCATGCTTAAGCAGGATTCTGATATAGTATCATACTGGCAGAGGTTGTAAAGTGTCTGTCAGGTTGGCATTATAGTGCTACCCTGGGCTTTTCCACTGTCCAACTCAAAGCAATATTTATATAAAAGATCACAGAGGCTGAATTGCAAAGCCTTTCTCATTCAGGCCTTGCTGGTGGCACTTAAATATATCAATTTCAAGCAGCCATGGGCCGTGGCAGATGGATGGGGAAACAAAAGAAATGCTGCACAGATATGCTCCTCTTTGATGGAATTAAAAGTTCCAAAGCAGAGTTCTTCAAAATATTTTGGAGGAGGTGTGCTTATGTGTTATAAATGTCTTAGTTTTAAATTATTTGCTATATATTTTTTCAATATAGAGATTTCCTGGTATTTGTCCTTGTTTACAGATTATGAACTGTATTTAGAATCACTTGGGTTAAATTTTGGAAGAGACTTTTATGGCCAACTGGCTAGTTGAAGTCTCTCAAATGTGAGAGCTTGGCCCCACATAATTTTAATGTAACATATCATTTGGAGAATCTCCTTTAATGTGTGAAGGCAGGTCTACCTCCAGCTGATTCATGCCACCTGCTTTAACACTCAGGCTGGAGAGTTTGATTTGCTGGGACATTTTCAAAAAATATTCTAATCAGCCAGTGGTAAAAATGTGTTCTATTAAATTGGACCTTTTGAGTATCTGTGGTGGGCAGATCCAGCCCTGTGACTGAGTTTTCATCTCCTCATCTTTATCCCCCTAGTGAAAGAGGGATTCCCACCCTATGGCTGTGGGGATGGCTCAACACATGACACCTGCCCCTGGACAGATGAGATCAAAACGTTTGTTGATCATATAGTTACTGTCCGGGGGAGCAAGATACCATGTGTCATGCGGTGGCGGTTGTACTGGGAATAGAGTAAACAACCAGGGGCTGTTGAAAGCAGGTTGTCTAGTATTTAGAGGTTGGAATGACCTTTGGTTTTTATAGGAGGATGTGAATGGCTTGAGAAAAATTCCATGAGATGGAAAGAAACGAACTCACTACTCAAGATAGGCTTGATTTGTTCTTGGTCTCTGGTAAAGAGGGTTGTGAGGTTAGGGTTCCTTGTCTGTGGGAGTGGAGGGCCATCCCTAAAATGGGCCATGGAGTTAATGTTAGAAATTATACTGAAACCTAAGCCTTCTGATATTTATTCACACCTTACTGAATGAGGTGGACTTGGGTACAAAATATATATCACCCATGTATGAAAAAGATGCTATTGTTACATGGCATGAAAATGAATTTAAATGTGTTGGATCTTGTAAGCATCAGAGGTCAATTAATTTCTCCACTTTCCCTAGTTTAATTTTTGGTATTCAGAAATTAGTGGTGGAGGGGTGGTGAGAAAAGAGTAGGCCACCCTGCCTGGTGGGTGTGCTTCTCAGAATTGCAGCCCACGCTTTCTTCTCTGGTCAATTTCTGGGAACATGATTGATGAGAACTTTATAGGTTTCTGAGAAGAGAAATAATTAAAAGGCTCCAAATTCTATTAGAGATTAATTTTAGATAAGGGCCAAGAAGTATTTAGACACATTAATGGAATTTACTTTATGGAATCAACCAGATACATATAATGTTTTCTTGATGTGTATTCATTAAAAAACAATGTAGAACACTGAAGCACAGACAATTATTGTTTTGAGAGCTCTGGATAATTAAAGAGTAATCTCAGTTTATTAGCACAGAAGACTTTCAATTCATTTTCTCTTGGTTACTGGCTATGCTAGATCATAAAAATTTTTAAAAAGAGTAAGGGTTATTTTAAATCATAGGATACTTCAAGAGACCCTTCAGGTGGAGAGGAGGTTAAGAGTATTCGAGAAAAGAGTTAAGTCAGTAACAAAATCTTTGCATTTTGACATTAGCAATCACTCTGTCTAGGTATTTGCGGGTCCATAGTATTTGTTATGGCAGCCCAAGCAAACTAATACAATTACATACACATCCATATGTCCTCTTCTTCCTAGCTCGTAAGGATTTCAGACTCACTTGAATTGGTACACAAAATATTTATAAGAGCAGGGCTGGCTACAAAATTTTGGGGTTTCAGTACAAACTGAAAATGGTTGGGCCCATTGATCAAAATGTTTTCAGAAAAAAGTGCCAATTTTAGAAACTGTAGTATCTTTAAGTCCTAAAATATACAGTTTTTCTTTCTTCTCATGCTCTTTTGACTAGCCATTTTTTTATTTCTAAGAAAAGAAAAATGAAATAATTTTAAAATATTGGCATGTGAATCACTAAATTGTCCACCTGAAACTAATATTACACTAGCTAGCTAAATAGAATTTAAATAAAAACTGGGAGAAGTCTAAAATATTATTGTCATGTATTTTTATCATTGATATTTACAGTTGACACCTGAACAGAGGTTTGAACTGCATGGGTTCACTTATACACAGACTTTTTTTTTTTTTTGATAAATACAGCACAGCACTATAAATGTATTTTATGATTTTCTTTTTTGTTTATATTTTTACATTTTTAATTGAAGGATAGTTGACATATTAGTTTCAAGTGTACAACATAGTGATTTAACAATTATTTGTCATGAAATGCTTACCATTGTAAGTGCAGTTACCATCTGTCACCACATAAAGTTATTACAGTATTATTGACTATACTTCCTATGCTGTACTTTTCAACTGCATGACTTATTTATAACTGGAAGTTTGTACCCCTTAATCCCCCTCACCTATTTTGCTTATCGCCCTACCCACCTCACCACTGGCAACCACTAGTTCGTTCTCTATGAGTCTGTATCTCCTGTTGTTTGTTCATTTGCTTTTTAGATTCTACGTAGGAGTGAAATCATATGGTATTTGTCCTTGACTTCTTTCACTTAGCATAACCTCCTCTAGGTCCATCCATCCATGTTGTTGCAAATGGCAGAATCGCATTATTTTTTTATAGCTGGGTAATATTTTGTGTATATATACCACATGTTCTTTATCCATTCATCTATCAATGGACATTTAGGTTGCTTCTATATCTTGGCTATTGTAAAAAATGCTGCATAAATATATAGTACATGCATCTTTTCAAATTAGTGTTTTTCTCAGGCAAATACTCAGAGGTGGAATTACTGGATCATATGGTATTTCTATTTTTAGTTTTTTGAGGAATGTGAGATCATGACCTGAGCCGAAGTCAAGAGTCAGATGCTTAACTAACTGAGCCACCTACATGCCCCCCCCCCGCGCTCATTTTTTAATCAGTTTATTGTTTATTTTTTGGGGTGTTGAGTTGTATAAGTTCTTTACCTATTTTGGATGTTAACTCTTTATTAGCTACAGGATTTGCAAATATCTTCTCCTGGTCAGTAGGTTGCCTAGTCATTTGGTTGGTCGTTTCCTTTGCTGTGCAAAAGCTTTTCAGTTTGATGTAATCCCAATTATTTGTTTTTGCTTTTGTTTTCTTTGAGAAGACAGATCCAAAAAGTATTGCTAAGGTTGATGTCCAAAAGATGACTGCCTATGTTTTCTTCTAGGAGTTTTATGGTTTCAGATCTTACATTTAGGTCTTTAATCCATTTCGAGTTTATTTTTGTATATGGTGTAAGAATAGTGGTCCAGTTTCCCCATTACCATTTATTAAAGAGACTATCTTTTCCTCATAGTATATTTTTGCCTCTTTTGTCATAGGTTAGTTGACCATATAAACATTGGTTTACTTCTGGGCTCTCAGTTCTGTTCTCTTGGTTTGTGTATCTGGCTTTGTGCTGGTACCATACTGTTTTGATTACTCTAGCTTTGTAGTATAGTTTGAAATCTGGGATTGTGACAACTCCAGCTTTGTTCTTTTTTCTCAAGATTGTTTTGGCTATTTGAGGTCTTAGTGATTCCATACAAATTTGTGTTTTTGTTCTAGTTCTATAAAAAAAAAAATGCTGTTGGTATGTTGATAGGGATTGATTGATCTGTAAATTGCTTTGTGTAGTATGGACATTTTAATTATTCCATTCCATGAGCATGGTATCTCTTTCCACTTGTGTCATCTTCAATTTCTTTTATCAGTATCTTGTAGTTTTGAGAGTATAGGTTTTTAACCCCTTTGTTAAATTTATTACTATTATTTCAGTCTTTTTCATGCAATTATAAATGAGATTGTTTTAATTTCTCTTTCTGCTATTTCATTATTAGTGTGTAGGAATGCAACAGAGTTCTGTATTTTGACTTTGCATCTTGCAACATTACTGAATTCATTTACTAGTTCTAGATTTTTGGTGGACTCTATGATTTTCTGTATATACTTTCTTGTCACCTGAAGATAGGGACTGTTTTACTTCCTCCTTACCAATTTGGATGCCTTTAATTTCTTTTTCTTATCTGATTTCTATGGGTAGGATTTTCAGTACTATGCTGAATGAAAGTGGTAAGAGTAGATATTCTTGTTCCTGATCATAGGGGACGAGCTTACAGATTTTCATTATTGATATTTGCTGTGGGTTTGTCATATATGGCCTTTATTATGTTTAGATACTTTCTTTCTAAACCCATCTTGCTCACTTTTAATCATGAATATATGTTGAATTTATCAAATGTGTTTTCTGCATCTATTGAAGTGGTCATATAATTTTTATCCTTTATTTTGCTGTGTATCTTGATTGATTTTTGTACATTGAACTATTCTTGCATCTCAGGATTAAATCCCACTTGATTGTGGTGAATGATCTTTTTATGTATAGTTGAATTTGGTTTGCTAATATTTTACTGAAGACATTTGCATCTATGTTCATCAGAGATATGGGTCTGTAATTTTTTTTTTTAATGTCTTTGGTTTTGGTGTCAGTAATGCTGGCATCACAGAGTAGATTTGGAAGCATTCCTCCCTTTTCTAGTTTTTGGAATAGTTTAAGAACGATAGGTATTAAATCTTCTTTAACAGTTTGGTAGAATTCACCTGTGATGCATCTGGTCCTGGATTTCTATTTTTTGAGAATTTTAAAATTACCAATTCAATTTTGTTACTAGTAATTGGCCTGTTTAGATTTTTGTATTTCTATCTATTTCAGTTTTGGAAGACTGTATGTTTCTGGGAATTTATCCATTTCTTCTTGGTTGTCCAATTTGTTGGCATGTAATTTTCTGTATTTCTATGGTGTCCTTTTTAACTTCTCTTTCATTTCTGATTTTATTTCTTTGAGTCCTCTGTTTTTTTTCTTGATGAGTCTGGCTAAAGGTTTGTCAGTTTTGTTAATCTTTTCAAGGAAACAGCTCTTAGTCTTATTGATCGTTTCTATTGTTTTTTAAGTCTTTATTTTACTTATTTCCTCTTGGGTCTTTATTATTTCCTTCCTTCTACTAACTTTGGGCTTGCTTTGTTCTTCTTTTTCTAGTTTTCTTAGGTGTAAGGATAGATTGTTTGATATTCTTTTTTCTTGAGGTAGGCCTTATTACTGTCAACTTCCTTCTTAGAACTACTTTTGCTGTGTCTCAAAGATTTTGAACTGTAGTATTTCTGTTTTCATTTATTTCTGTGTAGTTTTTTATTTCTTCTTTGATTTTTTTCATTAACCCACTGGTTATTTAGCCTCCACATGTCTCTGTTTCTTCCAGTTTTTTTCTTCAATTGATTTCTAGTTTTATAGCATTGAAATCGGAAAAGATACCTGATGTAATTACAGTCTTCTAAAATTTATTGACCTAGGCTAGAGTATGTTCTGTGTGCTCTTGAAAAGAATGTTCAGCTTAAAGCCACTATTTTCTTATTGGTTTTCTGTCTTAATGATCCATCCATTGATGTAGGTGGCGTATTAAAGTACATTACTATTGTGGTATTTCTATCAGTTTCTCCTTTTAAGTCTGTTAATATGTACTCTATGTATTTTGGTGCTCCAATGTTGGGTGCATAGATAACTACAATTGTTATCTCTTCTTGTTGGATTGACCCATTTATCATTATGTAATGGCTTTTTTTTTTTTTTTTTTTTTTTGGTCTCTTGTTACAGTCTATGCTTTAGAGTCTATTTTACCTGACTTATGAGTATTTCTATCCCGGCTTTTTTTTTTTTTTTTTTGCTTCCATTTGCATCAGAAAAATATTTCCATCCCTTCACTTTCAGTCTGTAAGTGTCTTTAGGTCTGAAAAATCTCCTGTAGGCAGCATATAGATGGGTCTTGGTTTTTTGTTTTCTTTTCCACTTAATCATCTTATGTCTTTTGATTGGAGCATTTAGACCATTCACACTTAAAGTAATTATTGATGGGTATGTGTTTATTGCCATTGTGTTAATTGTTTGCTGGTTGTTTTTGTATTCCGTGTTCCTGTCTTGTGTTTGACGGCTTTCTTTATTGTATGCTTGGATCTTTTTTTTTTTTTTTTAAATCTTTCTTTTCTGTATTATAGGTTTCTGGTTTGTGCTTACCATGGGGTTCATATATAACACCCTATGTGTATAGCGGTCTACAGTGAGCTGATGGTCATTAAGTTTGAACACATTCTAAAAGCACTAAATTTTTATTTTCTCCTCCATTTTATATATGTCATATTTTACATCTTTTTATGTATCCCTTGACTTTTTTTATATATATAATTGATGTTACTATTTTAAACTCCTTTCTAGCTTTGTAAGTCATTGATTTACTACCATTACTATATGTTTAGTTGTTTTAGGAATTTCTAAGTTTCATCTACTTATGGCCTTTTCTTTCTACTTAAAGAATTCTAACAAACATTTCTTGTAATTCTGGTTTAGGGGTGATGAACTCCTTTAAATTTTCTTTGGGAAATGCTTTCTCTCTCCTTTAATTCTGAACGAGAAAGCTGCCGAGTAATCTTAGTTCTAGGTTTTTTCCTTTCAAGAATTTGAATTTATCAAGTCAATCTCTTCTGGCATGTAAAATTTTGCTGAAAACCTAGCTGACAGCTTTGTGGGGTTTTCCTTTTATGTAACTGTTTGCTTTTGTCTTGCTGCATTTAAAACTCTCTTTTGTTAATTATTATGTGTCTCATTGCCAGGCTCCTTGGGTTCATTTTGTTGGGGCTTTCTGTGCATGGATAGGTTTCTTTCTCCAGTTTAGGGAAGTTTTCTGCCCCCTTGTCTCTCTGTTCTCCTTCTGGGAGCCCTATAATGTGACTGTTACGCTTGATAATGTTGTGGGGATCCCTTAATCTGTCCTCATTTGTTCCTCTTCTCTTTCTTTTTGCTGTTCAGCTAGGTTGCTTTCTGTTTGATTCATTCCTCTGGACCCTCTAAAGTCTTGACTATTTTTATGACCATTACTTTGAACTCTTTAGCAGTCATATTGCTTATTTCTGTTTCATGTAGCCTTTTTTTTTTTTAATTTGGGACATACTTCTCTGTCTCTTCATTTTGTCTAACTTGTTTGTTTTCTTATTACGTAGGTCAGCTCTATCTTCTGATCTTTAAAGCACTGGCCTTGTATAAAAGGCTTCATTTGGTGCCCTATAACATAACATAATCACCTCTGGTCACCAGAACTAAGTACTCCATCCACGTTCTCTCTGTGGCTGCTGGAGGCATACTGGTTTGCAGGACTTGCGCTCTGTGAGGTTGGCTGTGAGGCCCAATTGCACCAACCCTGGGTACACTGATGGGCAGGGTTTGTCCCATCTTCCCCAAGTATTGTGTAGGAGCTGCTTTGGAGCAACATCTGCTGGGGCAGGTGGGTTGGATCAGGTGGCAATGCCAGGGCAGTGCTCATGATGGTAGCAAGGTAGATGGAGAATGTCAGCACTGGCTCGTGAAAGTGCCTAGCTATCTAGGCTGGGAGAGGACAAGACAAAGGACACCCATCAGCACTTTTGTTCCCAGAGAAAGCTCCCACAGATCCTGCCCCTACTGCACTTGTCCTGAAATTAGTTTATAAATCTTCATGTATTTCTCGGGGACTTAACAAATTACTGCTTTTATGCTGTGTCTCAGGCCAAGCGATTTAGCATGGTGGCTCTTTAAGGGTGGAGATTCCATTTCCTTTCACCCTTTGGCTCCCCCAGAATTAAGTCCTGATGATTTCCAAAGCTAGACATTATGGGAACTTGCTTTCCAATGTGAGTCCCCAGAGCTAGGGATTTTAGAGGATGCCAGATGTGGGGTCTGATCCCCTCACTCTTTCTTGTTTATGATGACAAGGGGGGCCATGTCAGGGAGTTGATTCCCAGTTACAACTCTGCCCTTCCTACCTTTTCTGATGTGGCCTTCTCTCTGTGACGAGCTGTGGAAGATCTGTTCAGCCAGTCTTCAAATCTTTTTCAGAGTGAGTTGCAATACTTGAGAGGAGGGGAGCTTATGACCCTCCTACTCTACCATCTTTCTCTGAGATCTCTCCCTTATGATTTTTTTAATAGTATTTTCTTTTCTCTAGCTTACTCTAAGAATACAGCACTTAATACATATTTTGTATGTTACATGTGTTAATTGTTTATGTTATGGTAAGGCTTCTGGTCAACAGGCTATTAGTAGTTAAAAGTTAAACGTGTTTTTTTGTTTTGTGTGTGTTGGCGGCTTGGCATGCCTAACTCCCATACTGTTCAAGGGCTATCCGTATATTGTGCAATGCAAATTTTAAATGCAAATATCAAAGCATTTAACCTGTATGCGGAATCACCAAACTTGCACAATTCTTACTTTGTAGTTTGTATATATGTATTTTGTCCTCATTGGAATAGCAAAAACAGGGCACAAAACTAAACAACTGTTTTTACTTCACTTCTTGGTACAAATATACTCTATCCACACTCACTACTTATAGCTTTCTGGTGTGTCAGGAAGGACTTAATGGAAAAAGGGACTATGGGTTGCCCTTTCTATGTCATCATTTTCAGTGTAGGTTATTGGCTCATACAGGGAAGTAGCAGAAACAAGTAAGGATACAGTAGGATTCTTTGGTTATTTGTGTATCTTAGAACCCCTTCTGTATTTGGAACAAGCTCTGGTTTGATCCGAAAGCCTGGGCTCTTGGTGTTCCTGCTCACCTGTAGGAGATAAGCACATTTACCTTGTCCTTGCTGCACCCCCACACATTGTGGGTCCACCAGCATTCTGTGGTCCTCAGGCATTGTGAATTCTGTATGAAAATAAAATGGCAGGCACAGGGGACACACACCTATTTTCCATTCTCCTCTGCTCCTTTGCATTATCTCATTGGCCTTCTCTTACAAAACAAAAAGTAAAAAGTATTAAGCATTCAAGAGAGTGACATCGGATACTAAAGTAACAGTGAGAATCTTCTGAGCAACAGACCGTGTATGACTACATGAAGTCATCATGGTAGGTGTATGTGTCCACACATGAACATGTAATATTTTTTTTTGCAAGAAGATGCAGAGCTTTTTTAGATTTTCAAAACAGTGACCACAAAAAAATGAAAAAAATAATTTTAGAAGGATTATTCAGAAAAAAACCCTACCACTCTCAGAGGAGGTGATAATTCTTACTTTTCTCAACAACCTTAAGAGCTGGTACAAAGCAAGTGGATTGCTGGTGCCACTCACAGTGCAACTGCCCCTCTGAAGGCTTTACTGAAAGGAAATATGGATATTATAAAATATCTGAGTTAGAATATTAACTCCTTTTTTTGTATATGAGGAAAAGGGACTCTAGAAAGGCTCATTGCTTGAGATCTTATGACCGTTTAAAAGCAAGTCCTGACCATTGTCCTTTAGGACTATTAGGCTAGAGGAGAAGGAGCCCTAGGATGGCCAAGGGACAGCTGAGACTCTTAAATATTTGAAAATAGTGCTTTTGGCAAAAGCAGTCACTGTTCAGTGATGAGTAACATCTTGGGTTACATGTGGCTGGCAAAATAAATTGCCTGCATCCTGCCTCATCCCCTCTGTTAGGCATTGATATCACACAGTGTAAAAATGGGTGTTTTATGCAGGGAAAGGACACTAACATTTGTGTGCACCATGCTGAGTTCTTTGCTGCTGGTGGATGCTGTGATAATTACACACAAATATTCATTCAGTCTGCCAACCATTTCTTTGTAATTGACAGTTTCTGACTCCTGGGCTCACTGGAGAATTGTACACTTGGTGCAGCCCAATAAAAGACAGGAACGGTTTTGTGTACATTGCTCTGTCAGGCAGACACAGTTCTGGGATGTTGGAGTTGTTCGTTCCAGCCTTTGCCACATCATCCCACACAACTCCAGCCAGGATTCAGTTGCATGAAGAATTGCTTTCAAGCTTTTAAAGTAAGATGGTTTGTACTGTGAGATAAAAACTAGGGGGTTTATGATTGTAGCAATATTTTTCCTACCCACTTACCAATGTGGAATTAAAAAAAAAATTACTCGTCAATATTTATAGGTTGAAACAAAAGATTTATGCCTTTGATTTTGCCCAATGGTGATTGAAAGAGAGTTTGAGAAAGACACTATAGTAACAGCAGGTGGTAAAATGTAAATAGCTTCTATGTCTAAAACAGGGAAGGCAAGGTTGAGAATATTCAGAGGTTACTTTTTCCCTTTCAAGTTTCAAACTCAGTGTCAGAAATAGTCAACATAATGTATCATTGCTGTTCAACAAATGAAGCAGTCCTTGTTTATAATAAAAGCATATGGTAATTTGGAAACATCAAAACACATGCTATAAACATTCTGGAACTAAATTATTTGTCTAAAGCCAACTGATCACTTGCATTTTACATGCTGTATCAAATATTCCTTTTCCTTATGTGTCAGAAAATAAAGGCAAAGGCTACAAATGAGTGTCTATAGCGGCAGGGGAAGAGAAAGATGACTGACACACTGAGATATGTAAATCCGTGTATGCATTGTTTCCTGCCTTATTAAATATTGGGGTGAATGAAAACTCTAATGTCCTTGTAAGTGTCTAATGTCATGATAAGAGGTTTATTTTTTTCTTTCTTTACATTTTCAATCCCATTTCTTCATCTGCATCTAGCCCAATTAAAATGCCCAAGAACTACTAACGACCTTTTCCTTGTAGGGCTTGTCATTTCTATTCTTTGTCATATACTTTCACGTACCCCTTTGAACAAGGAGTTATTATAGAAGAGTGGCTAAGAGCATTCACCGTAGAGACTAGGATACCTGCAGGGACTCCAGTATTCTCTTCAGTTTTCTTAGCACCAGGGTCTCCTCTGTAAGAGGGTATTAATATTTCATACTTCACAAGATTACTATGAACATTACGTGAATTAATACATCCTCTGGATCATGCTTGCTTCACATTATTGACAGCTAAAGTTGTAGTATTAATAAATAGAAGACAAATCTTTTTTTAAAAAAATATTTGAGAAAGCACAAGTAGGGGGAGGAACAGATGGAGAAGCAGACTCAGCACAGAGCCCAGTATGGGGCTTATTCTTAGGACCCTGAGATCATGACCTGAGCTGAAATCAAGAATCGGACACTCGACCCATTAAGCCGCTCAGGTGCCCCTAGAAGGGAAGGCAAGTTTTGTTGTTTTTTTAAAGATTTATTTATTTGACAGAGAGCAAGTGAGCACAAGCAGGCAGAAAGGCAGCGAGAGGGAGAAACAGGCTCCCCGCTGAGCTGAGAGCCTGACATGGGGCTCAGTCCCAGGACCCTGAGATCATAACCTGAGCCAAGGCAGACGCTTAACCACGTGAGCCACTCAGGTGCCCTGGGAAGGCAAGATTTAATTAAAAAAAAAAAAAATTCTAAAGCGTTTAAAAAGTTTCCAAAGCTTCCTATTTGGCCCACTCTATATTTGGTTGCTTTACTTTACAACTTCAGTCTGTCTCTTGCTACTTCTGAAATTGGCCCTTGGCTTCTCTTCCGCCATTTAATGTATTTCTGCTTCTTTTCCTCAATAGGGGAATCCTTTTCCCTTCTCCTCAGATATTAACTGATTTTATTTAGCGCAGTTCAAGACAGTGCCTTTCAATAAGTTTGCAGTGACCACTCCTGGCTTTTTGTTACCTCAACCTTTTCTTAGGTGCTTGGTTTAGCTTTCTGAGATTGGCTTATGGAGGGGTACCAACTCCACACAGTCAAAAATCTGCATGTAGATTTCCTTTAAAAAATGTAACTCGCTAATAACTTCCTGTTGACCAGAAGCCTTATCTGTAACATTATCAATTAACACATATTTTGTATATGTATTATATATCATATTCTTATAATAAAGTAACCTAGAGAAAAGAAAAATGTTATTAAGAAAATCATAAGGGGTAACAAACTGAGGGTTACAGAGGGAGGAGTGTGGGGGAAGGGATGACCACGTGATGGGTAGCAAGGAGGGCACGTGTTGTGATGAGCACTGGGTGTGATACACAACTAATGAATCACCGAGCACTACATCAAAAACTGATGCTGTACTATCTGTTGGCTAACCGAACAAAAAAAGAAAAAGAAAATCAAAAGGGGTGCCTGGATGGCTCAGTCAGCTAAGCATCCAACTCTTGATTTTGGCTCAGGTCATGATCTCAGGGTTGTGAGATCGAGCCCCATGTCTGTCTCCATGCTGAGTGTGGAGCCTGCTTAAGATTCTCTCTCTCTCAAAAAAAATCACAAGGAAGAGAAAATATATTTACAATACTGTACTGTGTTTATCAGAAAAAAAAAAAATCCATGTACGACTGGACCTGCAAAGCTCAAACCCATGTTGTTCAAGGGTCAGTTGTAATATGCCGAATTAGTGAAACCACTCCTGATTCTACAGATGTAACGTCAAAGCATCACCATCTCTTACAAGCATCTTAGCTTTCAGTGTGCTAGGAGACATTTACGGTTATGTGCTAACATTTACTTTTCCTGAGCTAAACTTCACTGTAACCCTTTACCTTCTATTGAGGCTCCTTGCCTAGTACCGACTTTGTTTAATTATTTGCATGAGATAATTCATTTCTGTACTGTACTGTTTATAGTTTTTATTTCCCATTTTTATGTTGTGACTTTCCTGGCTGGGGAGAGGTCCTAGCCAGTTCTTAGAGAAAAAAGCTCAGCCTAGAGCAGGCCTTTGATAAGTAAACTAATGGATACAGAGCCATATCTCCTACCTGGCTGGCACACCCAGGAAGCAATATTCCTCCCTGTGCTTTAATCATCCCAGGGCTGGGTACCAGGCAACTAGAGACGACCGTTATAGATTAGAGCCTAGCCAATCCTGAACTATTTACTTTGTCTCAACTTTCCTATGGAAACCCCAATAAAAACAGTGGCCTAGGTTTTCCCCTTGATCCTGCCCCTGCTGCCTCCTGATGCCCCTGCTGTCTTTCTTATGTGGCCATGCATGGCATGCTCCTGTCTCTTGGACCTGTGGATATAAGAAACTGTTTTTCCTGAACCTCTCCTCTATCTTCTCTTGTGGACATGCCTGACTGAACATCACAAAAACGAACATAAAACAATTTCTACTAGACCAAAGACTTAATTCACAAAAATGCTACTTAAACATAGATACAGACTGCACTTGAGGTAGATTTGACGTTGGGGAATAACTGTTGTAGTTGCAACCTATGACGATGAGTACCATAATACAAGTAGGTTCAAATGAGGGAGATTCATTCAGGTCTGGGTTGTGTCTAAAGTGGTGGAGGAAGAGGACATTAAGCATATATAGAGCAAAGGACTCATTCAAAGCTTTTCAATTTTTTTTGTCATGCCAAGAAAATGTATTTTTATATCATGATCTTCAATTTCCTTTCCCTGCCCTGACTCACATGGAAAGAAAAAATATTCCCAGGGGACTTAGCCCTTTACCCTAGCTCTTGAAAAAATTAATGCTGTTTTGTTCAAGCAGTTTTTATTTTAAAGAATTTCTCTAGTATCTTCTTTCTTTACAAATTACTCAGAAACTTTGCAGCTTTGTTAATAGTAACAAAAAGAAAATGACAAGCTGCAACTCTATGATGATCAATATGATAGTTTGAGAATCCCTGGAAAGAGCATGCTTTGGGTGTGAAAGAACAACACTGAAGGTAGAACACCAGCTAGAAAACAGGTGAAATTGTCCATATGGTCTCTTATGAATGACAATGGGAATGGAGGCAGGAACAGATGAAATATATCCGGGGACCAAACAGTTGTTTAGGTTGAAGAAGAGTGAGATAATTGTTTTTAGAGAAATAAAGTAAATATGAGGAACAGATTTAGAAGTGGAAGGAGATGTTGGAGAAAGGAAGATTAATGTATCATATATGAATGCATTTTGCTGCATAATTTCCACTAATATTAACTTAAATAGGGGCTTTTGTTACTTTCATAAATGAAGCCCAGATATTGGTAGGTATTGGGGTGAGTCCTGCTACTCAGAAACAGCTTCATATAATATGTCTCTTTGCAAAGCAAGAAGGCAAAAAAAAAAAAAAAGGTTAGGAATATGTATGTAGCAGCTTAAAATACTATGTCTGAAAAAAATATACGTTGGGCACATAGTGTATAGGAGTCATTCATTAAACAGCCATGTGACCAACAGTTTTCTCAAAAGTTTTGGGATAGAGAATTATGTCAGTGATGAGAGGTAAGGGAATAGATGCCATCAATCAGGGAAAGATTCTGGAGACAAAAAAGAGAAATAGAGATCAGTAGGGTATACCAGTGTACAAGGTTCTTGGTTAGGAAGAGAACCCAGGTTTGGAGATGAAGGAACAACAGTGAAAGAATTGGAAGGAGGACTGGGAGGATGTGCTATTAAGAACATAAAGGGAAATTTCCTTAGGAGTGTCACAGGCTACACAAAGGAGGAAAGCAGAAGAGTGAACAAGAGCTGTGTGGTAGTAAGATGGACTCCAGTAAGAACTGTTTTCATTGCTAGTGTACTGAACCATGAATCAGAAGTGTTAAACATGAATGTGCACAACAGTTTCTAAAAGTTTGGTAGTGAAGGGAAAAGAGGAGAAGTACCATGAAAGAGATGAAAATCGGGAGATTGGGGAACAATTGTAGACGGAGGGGAAAGAAGAGCAAAAAAAATAATTGAAACTAGAAACGAATCATTTTCCACAAGAATTATGAGTAGTTGGGTCAAGAGCATAGGCAGCGTTCTGGGTTTCAGAGAAAACTCTTGTTTTAAGTTATCTCCAATGATCACATATTGCAATTACAACAGAAAGAAAAAAATCATTAAATTCAGCTCACGTTGACCTTGGAATCAAATATGGATCACGCATGGACAGAGCCCAGTGCTCTGCTTGGCGTGCATTCACATAGCTCCTCTTCTGCGGAGATAAAAGGGAGCAATATGATCGAAGCGCTTTTAGAAATGGACAGAAGGGAAGACCATAGCTACTAAATTCCTTTAATTTTCCATCTCTCAGAACACTGCTAGGCTGAAAAGCAGTAACAAATTAATATACTCTGATTCTGTTGAGGAAGGGAATCCTCTGTACCTGCAGAGTACCTATTCAAGTAATATCTATGATTAAGGTCTTGTGAGAATACAACTCAGTTCATTAACTGAGGGGTTGGAAGTCTTGGATACGTGGATGAAACCCGGACCTTTTCATCAGAGCTGACCAGCCCCCAGGTTTAGCAGCTCAGATCTTACCATGTGAGAAAATACCAAAGGCAGAGACTGCTTTATTTACTCTTTTTTATCTTGTAACTAAAAATAAACAAAATAATCCTAAAATGGTTTTTGTGAGAGATCTCCATGGAGGGATTTCTCTGGGAGTCAGAGGCCTTCTTTGGAGGTCTGAGAGAGATGTCCAAAGTTTCTAACTAACTCCAAGCTTATGAAATTCTAAACGCAAACTTACACAAAACATTCTAGGCCATAAAGAATGTTATCACACATCTAGTGCAAAATACAGCCCAACCGCTTCAAAATGCCTCAATAACCGTCCATTATACTTTACACTTCGGATTCCAATTACCTTTTCATAGCTGCATGCGATAAGGTAAGTGTCCATTTACTTGAGAGGTATGGTACTTTTACATTCCCACATAATCCTCTCCCTTTGCTGTGTTATGGGACTGGGAGCTGAAAACAGCTTTCTTTTTTAGAGAAAGAACGGAGAGATTTTCTTTCATTTTTTCCATCTTGCAGGCATTTATTAAATAGACCAGGGAGGAGGATCCAAGCTTTGTCTTAGCCATTGACTGTATCAAATCTGTAGCGTACGAGCCCTCTATTGCTGGAGGGAGAGCCGTCATTATGACGAAAATCCAAATAGGATCCCGTTGCTCCCCCAGAGAAAATACTATTCCTTTTCTGGACCGAACTGTCATATGCTACTCACATCTTCCTATATTTCACAACAGAAAAACCTCCATCCTAAGACTAAATTAAGCAACTTTGCAAGACATTTTGAACTTTCAATACAGCTTCCGTCCATGATGAAATGAACAGAAAGACCTCATCTGTGGCACTTGTCCCAGCACTCTTCAAAACTAATTAGGATATACGATAGCAGCAAGGGGATCTAGCTGAGATAGGATTCCTTGAGACATAAAACTTAAGAGCTACCTCTAACGGAAACCACGTAACTTTTCTAATTGTAAATATAACCAACATACATTAGCCTAGACACACATAAAAATAAGTGAGCAGGCCAACATGCTTACCTTTTCATGTCATCCATCCTGAGAAGAGTAGAAATAGCCACCTCTTAATACAATTAAGCCCCTTCCACAGGTGCAAGTTGGGCCTTTTGGGAAGTAAGCACTAATGGAATCAAAATATTGCAAAGGTATCAGGAAAAGACTGTTGGGTAAAAAATGTGAACATGGTTCTCAGGATACATTTGTCGTTTATGGAAGCCCCAAAGCTTTTGACTATCTCTGCCCTACTCTGGTGGTTCTCCTTTGTCATGAATCTGGGGTTCCCTAGGTAGAATTATGAAATGATCATTCTCAGGTTTCCTTCCCATTAGGTGTAGACATGTGACCAGTTTCCATCAAGCAGATTCATTTGCAAGAGATGTGAAAGGTCAAAGCTAACATTCTGTGGCTAAGGAGTCCTGGCAAGCATGGTCTCAGAGTTGTGGGGTTGTGGCATCAGCTAAGAAAAGTGCTGGCCTATAGTTCCTGTTTCCATAGACTCAAGTTCACTAACAAAAAAAGCAGTGGGACTTCCACTGAAGCAGTTCTGTGGTACGATAGGCATTTTCCTGTTTTAAGTTGTATAGCATCCAAGCTTGGTACATGGTCCTTGTAGACAGGTTGTAAGATATCAAATACCTCTGGATAAATCAATTTTCTACTTATCTAGAATGAATTCTCTTGTCTGAAACAAAACACTGACTGATTTAGAAGAGGCTAACGTATGTGTAGGATTCTTAGATGAAAAAGCCCAGACTAACCTTTAGAAGCGCTTGGTTGAGGAGGCAGCTGCAGCTACAGCAGACCTTTACTACTGCAGGACCTACAGGTGGACGGGCAGTCTCGCTGTTGTCAATCTCATTTTGATGTCCATTTAGTTTCTCAACTGGGAGGAGACATTTCCTTATCGTTAAATAGTGTAGCAACATAAACATGATAAAAATAGGATAGGATTTTACGTAGGTCAACCATTCTTCCCAGAGGTATATTAGTACCTCTGGGTAAATTGACTACCACGTTCAAAGATTTTCAATGATTGCCATAGCCATTTCTGTAGTCATTTTTACCATACCGTAAAATTCCCGTATCCTGAGCCTATAGGAGTAGTTCCTTAGGACTTAATTTCTAACATCATACTACTACCACCAAGTGAAATTAACAGTTTCACAGGTGATACACCTCTCAGTAGCCCTAACAACTCAAAAGGGAAAATTCATGGGAAAAGACCAAACATGTCCAAATGATTTGCTCTACTACTTCTAATAACCTATAATTTACTATTGATTAGGTTTAATGAAGGTAAGCACTATGAGGGCAGGAGTTTGTTTTGTTTACTCATGTAACCTCAGCCTCTAGAATACTGTTGGACCACATTTGAATGAATATTTATTCAGTGAAAACAGGTGCCTGCTTTTAGCCTCCACATAAGTGGAGAGCTGCAATTGCTGTGACTTCCAGAGATAAGTCCTACTCAAAAGTGATCCCTGATACACATTCCATGGGCAATGCTGAGTTGTTTTTATTTGAATTCCAGTTAGTTAAAATACAGTATAATAGTTCAGGTGTACAATTTAGTGATATGATACAACAATCCCATACGTCACAACGCTGTTTTCTCCTATTCTTACAAAATAAGCTTTGACTTCCTAAAGGGTCAAAATAGGAGTTGAATATGGGCCATCTTTTGAATATTGATTTGTTTTTTTCTTTTATTCCAAAAAATTAGAATTCATTTTAACATAGAAGGAAACTTTATAAAATATGCGTATTTATTTTCTTTTTACATAAAGAATTTCTGAGTATTTTGTCCTTTTTATAGAAGTTTGGATTAGGAAGTTTTTCTGCCGAGTGCAGGGTTTTTGCCCACTTTACTATACAGTTTAGTATACTTTAAATATTGCTTGGTTTATTTTGCAGCCTGTCAAGGCAAACTGGCAGAGACAAGATAAATGGGGCTGATTTTTAAGCATTGAAATATCTGATCTGTGGTGAAATGTTGTTTTAAAAAACCTGAACGTAATAAACTTTTTTTTTAAGCCAGTGTCCCTGTATCATGCACTTTTCTAACTGTGCATTGGAATGAGTAGGATAAGCCGAACATTTAGAGATAGAAATGGTACTCTACACTTCACTTTTGCATCGATTTTTAACATATGCTCTACAACCTAATATCATTATGCTATTTTATTTACTCAAAATCTGAAGTAATTTTACTGTGTAAGACAAACTGGGTCCGTAATCATAAAACCACTCCATAGGGCAGGTGGCAGCATGGAAGCTGGCTTCATCAGAGCAAGCAAATGGAGGCAGAGAATCCCAGCAAGACAGACGTTTTAGCATTTTGCAACCTCGTCTTGGAAGCGACGTTGACCATATTCTGTCCATGAGAATTAAGTCGCTAGTTCCAGCACACACTCAAGAAGAGAAGATGACAGGCTATGTGAATACCAGGAAGCGAGGGTTATTGGAACTGTTTTAGGAGGTAATTTGAACTCTTTGGTTCCTGGACAGACTTGTGAAACAGTGTTCCAGAGGTGGGTTCCTACCTTCACAGACCTGCCTCTACTTCCTTCCTCTCAAAAGGAAACATAGATGAGCACAAATCTGATGCTCGCTCTCACGGGCCGCATTATGTCCTCATGCCGGGACTCCAGCGTGAGCTGGGTGCTCACACTTACCCGGGGTCTGCTCGCTCCAGATCTTGGTTTTAGGGCTACTGTGCCAGTAGATGGTTCTGTTTTGTACTTCTCATCTCCCATCCACCTCTGTTTGTGAAGGTGAGTCGAAAGAAAGGTACACACGCTACCATCCACTGAGTGCTAGTTGTACGCCTTGTGCTGGGAGGTGTTCTCGGGCTTCGTAGCCACAGCCACTATGAGGCAGGCAGCACTTTCATTTTACAGATAAGAAACTAAGAGCCATAAAAGTCAGATGTACGTCAATATCACACAGCTAGTGAGTGAAAAACTTGGGTTTAACACAAATCTCTCTCAATTCAAAATTCGGGCCCTTAACCTCGTCTTTCTTGCCAGTAAATCTCACCATTAATACAACTTCCATATGCTGTTATTACATCTTAACACTGTAAGATGATTCACTTCTCATTCCTTAAAAACAATTCCGTTTTGAGAAAAACGGCTTGTAATTATTGACTTCATTGGTAATAACTACACTGAGTTTAGAGTAATCCTCTATTTCTGATGCTTTGCGTTATATTTGGTGCTATGAAACATCATTACTTAGAAAGGAGAGGAAAAACAGAGCAAGAAATCGTTTGCCCATTTCACACAATTATTATGGAGTAAACTGTCAGTTGCGCCTCGCTTCAATTCATTTCCTCTTTGAACTAATGTACGCTGTCTCCTCATCCTATTTTCTTCTTTCCTGTGGAATGTCAGGGTGATTAAATGACATATGATAACTCTGGCAACTTCGACTTGTCACCTTCCAATCCATCCTTCATTCATTACCTCTTTAATTTGCTAGGCAATCACATATTTGCACTTACAATGTGGCAACATAATTCACGCCAACTTCTCTCCTTAGGGCTGGTGTGACCTCAGTGCCTAATACAGCCTCCATCTGTTGCATTTCAGCCACTGTTCTCTAGTCTCAAAACTCCTTCCTCAGCTGTTGCTGGCTGACCTCAGGGCGCCACGCATAGACCATTTACCATATGCAATGCCTTTCAGTTATCCGCAAAGTCAGGGTTTGAAACACATGTCTATTACCATCCCTCCCCTATACTCCACGACAGCATCACCACCTGCCTGCTAGTCAGAACCTCTTTCCTTATCTCTGAAATGTGAATGTCCTGGGGAGAGGGCAAACCATACCTTTCCATTCTCGCCAGCCCTCTGGGGCCCAGTTTCCAGCCATCAAAAACTTCAACTTTATCTATTGAAACTATTAGGCACAAGGCACTGTGGGAATCTTTAGAGAATATCTCACATTGACGCATTTGCTCTCCAGGTAGCCCAGAAACCAGGGAAAAGTTATATATTGTCATGGCATTTATTGAGCCCAATTCTGTCCTCAATTTGGAGGAGAGTATCATTTATGGTTAAGAATACCCCAAAGTTGCCATTTATCTTACCCTTTCTCTAAGACCTCTCGTTGCTTCTTTCAGTTTTGTGGAATTGTTAGACTCTTTAAAAAATATTCTCTCCCCCAACCCGTTTTTATCCCTGTGTCCACTATCTATCTGTTATTCACGGATTGTAACTGCACCCAGCACAATCAGGGCATCTAAGGAACACAGTCAATACCAAATGCTTCACCCTTCAGCCATCTGTGCAAGCCTGAAAGTCTGATTTATTGTCCTCTTATTTCCCTAGTCTCCAAACATATGGCTTCATATTTTAGTATCATTGGCTTTACCTGTGCAGGTTAAAGCTTATGTGGGTGTAGTTTGGGTTTTTATTTTTAAAGAACAGCTATAAAAAGCCTGCATCCTTGCATTGCTATTCTCTAGGACAAGAACCAGAAGATACACACTTTCCCTAAGTTAAAAGGTTCCGTTTACCTATGTAAAGTAGAACACAGGGGCGCCTGGGTGGCTCAGTCATTAAGCGTCTGCCTTCGGCTCAGGGTGTGATCCCGGCGTTATGGGATCGAGCCCCACATCAGGCTCCTCTGCTGGGAGCCTGCTTCTTCCTCTCCCACTCCCCCTGCTTGTGTTCCTTCTCTCGCTGCCTGTCTCGCTGTCAAATTAAATATATAAAATCTTAAAAAATTAAGTAAAGGAGAACACAATGCAAGCATTGTACTTTCCATCAGGCAAATCAAAGTGCAATGTCTTTCTTAGGGCACCATCAAATAAGTTGGGGGAATAGTAGATGTTTGTCTCATGAGGAGTAACTTGTTCCTGTTACCACTGTTAATCACTATCAAGTTTACCAACAGGATTTGCTTCATTTTCTCTCTCGATTTATTGTCTTCTTATTGAGGAAGTAACACTAATGAGTACAGACCAATGCAGTTCCCTAGGCTGAAGAGCACATGGGCTAACATTGATGGGCTCCATTTCTGGAATAGAATCTCTTGTTCCCTGCTGGGGGCTATGGGCATGTTGAACAAATTCTCAGAGCCTCAGTTTGCTGGTATTAGAAACAAAAAATAATAGTACATTCTTCACATTGTTAAGATTAAATAAGCTAAATTAAAGAAAGTGCCAAGTAAAATCACTATCACAAGCAAGTGTCCCAAATATATGATAGCTCTCACTGTTAATAAAGGGGAAGGGAGGAACAGCGGAAAGCTTCTCATTCCCTAAAACTATGTGGGGTGAGTTTTGGCCTCTGAGGAAATCCTGGGAACATCTGTCCTGGCCTGTACATCCCTTATTGCACAAGGCCACGCAGTGCCTGTGTCTCTTTGGCCCGCACTTTGAAGCGAGGGGCTGATCAGATCCAGAGTGTAGGCTGCAGTGGCATCTGCCCGTGGGTACTCACTCCGAGTTTGCATCCAGTTATTCTAACTGGTGCTTTATATTACTGCCTTTCTTCCTAGAGCAGAGAACCAGGAAAACGTATCACTTCAAACAACCCGACAAGTAAGTATGGCAAACCTCTTGTCCAACCCCAGATGTGTTCGATTCTTTATCTTGAGAGGCTCCCTAGATAGGCTTCATGAACTTATTTTCACTGGAGGGTTTGACAACCAGGAGCAAATCAAACACCCCCCCCCCCCAGCAAGAAGTCTTTCTGAAAACAGCTCAGTAAACAGGAGATAGAGGTCACTTGAACTGAAATGAGACAGCAAGGTAGAATGAAAAGCTCTGGACCAGGCTCCAGCTTAATCACTAATCATCTGCATGACCTTGACCAGACAAGACCTCTGATCTCCAGTTGCGTGAGAGGACTATGCTAGATCAGCATTTTTCAAAGTGTGTTCCGTGGAACATCAGCCCAGAGAGATGGGCCATAGAAAGACAGTTCTGTGGTTAAGTTAGTTGTGTAATTGCTGCATCTCAAGTAATTTAGAAGAAAAACCCTGTTTTTGGAAATCTATAGTATTTATTAGGACAGTCCTTAAAGCTGCTTAAGATGGTTTAACCCAGTTAGACTAACCTGTTTGACCACTTTTCCTTTTCGTTTTTCCTCTTATATACTGCTGTCATTATTCCTCATACCAGTTCCCACAGACCATTCTCTGAGGAGCACAGGTATCTCTCGAGTATCATCCAATCGTTGACTCCAAATTAGTGTTTGTTTTATGGGATTTCTAATTCTGATTTAAACTAATCTTTGGGAAGAAGGATATATAATTGGTGCAGACACATTCAGTGCCTTGGCACTCATTTCAACCTACCTGAAATTTACTTGGCCAGGAACAACTCAGCCTCTCTCTACCTGAAGGCTTTTTTTCAGCTATGGGATCAGACCTACAAGCACAGAACAAGCCTGAAGTGCCAGAGTTAATGGCCCTGGAACCAGCTAAAGGCAAAGAGCAGAAGGGGATTTGGTGGATAAATGTTCAACTTTAGGGGCGATAACTCTGAGGCATGTTCTGCACTGATCCCCAGCATTCCCCTGTGAAATGTCCTAAACTCCATTTGTCCTGAGTCATAACTTTGTGGGTGAAGAATGATGTCACCTTATGTTCTGTTTCACTTATTTACTCCCTAATGGTGTTTTCTGGAATCACCTCTCAAGTCAGCTATTAGAATCCTTGTTACAGTGTCTGCTATTGGAAAAACCCAAATGAAGACAGCCACCCTTCATGCTGCATATCTCCGGGTAGTAAGGCTCCATTGACAAAGTATGCAAAACAAGTCTTCAATGACATTTTAAAACTCAGTTCAAAAGTCAGGTTCTACAAACAACAAATATCATCTGCATTACATCAAATAGAAGTTAATAGAAGGAAAGAGCCTTTGGCATATTTTTAAACAGCCTATTAAACCGGTGGGCACCAAGAGAACATGTGCCAGGGTCAATGGGACTGCAATATTTCCTATCTGATACCTCTGCTTCTCATAGATGTATACAGATAATGGGGGGGGGGTTGCTACAATGAATTACAAGAAAAGATTTAGTTAAATAGAACATTCTGATCAGTGGAAGTTAAAAAGAGTAGGAGGCAATGAAATAAAGATGAGAATGACAACTGTCCCATTTTTCCAAACTTATCTCATTGAAAAAAGTCTCTAAAATCTTATCTGATATCAAGAAGCATTTTCCTTACACATAAGTAATTATTATAAGCAATTATACATCAATAATTATTTATCAGAAGGGAAGTAGAAGGGGCATAACAGTTTCCTGGGTCATTCAGATTACTTAGCATGAAGGCAACAATACGGGTAACACGGTGTCATAGAGTTGAAAAGGTCTCACCAAAGCTTTCATACTAGGACCTAAACTTTCTAAAGCTTTTTCAGGGAATATCTGGCGTGGTGAGAAGTTCTCCATTTCACTAAGGCAGCCATGTTCATTGTTGAGTGGCTTTTTCTTATATTGAGCCAAAATCTATTTAATGGCAAGATGGGTTTTTTCCTCTATAAAGTGAGAGTTATTTTAATAATCTGAAAATTATAGATCTATAAGTCTATTAACTTCTCTACTTAATTATGAACTTGATCTTCTAAGCTTCAACTTATTTGGAAATTTAGGAAATAAATGCCTGCTTGATGGTGCCTCCATGACAGATTATAGCCTGGATCATTGCCAGCGGGGTAGTTGGGAAGACCACCAGAACTGGTGAGGGATTGATAGGAGGAGTCAATGTTACATGATGGGAAAAGTATAGCATTTATAGAGAGAATGAATCCTTGACTTTGAGTTATGAATAGCCTTCAAAATGTATGTAATCTTGGGAAAAAATGTGAGCCTTGGTTTCCAGATCCATGGAATAAAATTTGTCCTTATATCAAAGTGATTTTTAAAATTCTAAAATAATATTTTAGAGAGGGGCAAAGAGAGAGGGAGAGAGAAACTCTAAGCAGACTCCATGCTGAGTGCAGAGCTTGATCTCACAACCTGAACCGAAATCAAAACTATGGCGATCATTGGCACTCCTAAGTGTAAGGTACTATGGAAGGCTGGAATGAGAATTGAAAGTGAAGATAGGGTAGATATTAATTCAACCACAGTTAAGCTGTTCAACCCTCCAGGTATAATTTTTCAAAGCTATTTTCTACCAAGGCAAAACAAACAAGGGACCCTTTAAGAAATTTCAGTCCCAGAGAGAAAAGAAAGGCCTCTGTAATAAAGCATTGTAGGTTTCCACAATATCCTGAATAGCTTCTTGTCTCTGTTATCTAAGACAAGCCCTGCAAACATACCCAGATCCCCCAGTCAGCTTCTTTTTTATTGTCTTCCTAAATATGAACAAATAAGTATCCCTGAGAGTTGATGAAAGCCTACCCATTAAAAAAGATGAATAAACAAGGAAAAATGTCCCCATAAAGCAGAAATACCTCAAGGAATATAGAGAATTTGGGCATTAAAATATTAAATGCAGAACAGAGTGATCCAAGAAGACATTTTATCCATACAGTATTAAGATCCTGCTGCCATCTGGAAAAGTAAAATTAATCACCAAAATAACAAATTCATTAGAACTAAAAGTTAAGGTTATTATCTGAAAAAATATGGAGATGGGGTTTTGAATAAAGGTATAAAGAAGCATAAATAGTGATAGCTAATAGGAGGGATTCCAATAAAGGCAAACAGAGAAGTGAAGAGGAGAATTATATCACAGAAATAATAATAGAACATTCTTCTCCAGATTAAAAGATTAAGTGCCAAAATTATTAATAAATATACTTACATGTATGACTACTATGTAATTTCAGGACACTCAAAGAATTTTCTTTAACATACATTCTCCTCTTGAGAGGAAAGAAATGCCAATAACTAGAAGCAAGAAAATTATGAAAGGAAAAAATTTCACAGGTAAAAGCAAACATAGAGTACAGGTAGCAGATTAATCACTTATAAAGCACAAAAGTAGAAAAAAATAAGTATGTATAAAAATCAGTGGATACACAAAATGAAAGAATGAAATATGATATCACATATATAAAACATGAAGGGGGGAGTAAAAATTTAGTGCCTTTACAATGCGTTTAAACTTAAGTGACCATCAGCTTAATATAGACTGCTATACACATAGGATGTTATGTATGAAGCTCATGGTAACCACAAACCAAAACCCTATGATGGAAATACAAAAAATAAAGAGAAAGGAATTCAAGCATAACGCTAAAGGAAGCCATCAAACCGCAAGAAAGCAAGAGAAGAAGGAACAAAGAACTACAACAAAATAAGTACATACCTATCAATCAATAATTATTGTAAATGTAAATGGTGTGAATGCCCCAATAAAAACACATAAAGTGACTGTATAGATTAGGTCGAAGTGAGTCCCTAGTGGGCAGCATATAGATGGGTTTTGTGTTGTTGTATTTTTTTAAAGATGTCCAGACTGAAAGTGAAAGCCTGGCAAAACATACACCATGCAAATTGAAACAAAAGCCAAGGTAGCAATACTTATATCAGACAACATAGACTTTAAAACAAAGACTATAGCAAGAGACAGAGAAGAATACTACATAATGATAAAGGGAATAATCCAATAAGCACATATAACGATTGTAAATATGCACCCAACACAGGAGCACTTTATATAGAGCAAATATTAAAGGCATAAAGGGAGAAGTTGACAGTAATAGAATAATAGAGGAATTTATAAACCCTGACTTACATCAAGGGTAGATAATCCAGATAGAAAATAACAAGGAAAGAATGGTTTGAACCGCACATTAGACCAGATAGACCTAACACATATATACAAAACATTCCATCCCCAAGCAGCAAAATAAACATTCTTTTCAAGGGCACGTGGAACATTCTCCAGTATACATCACATTGGGTCACAAACAAGTCTCAATAAAATAAAGAAGACTGAAATCTTTCCTGACCACAGCAGTATGAAATTACAAATCAATTACAATAAAAAAAAGTCCGGAAAAAAATACATGGAGGCTACTCAACATGCTACTAAACAAGGAATGGGTCAACCAAGACATTAAAAAGTAAATACATGGAGACAAAGGAAAACAGAATGGTCCGAAAACCTTGGAGACTCAGGGACGTTTATAGCAACACAAGGCCTACCTCAAGAAACAAGAAGAATCTAAAACAACCTAATTTTACACCTAAAAGAGCTAGAAAAAGAAGAGACAAAGCCAAAAGTGAGTAGAAGAAAGGAAATAATAAAGATTAGAGCAGAAATGAATGTAATAGCGACCACAATGATACCACATGCTGGTTCTTTGAAAAGATAAACAAAATTGATAAACGTTTAGCTAGACTCATCCAGGAAAAAAAGAGGACTCGAATACTATCAGAAATGAAGGAGGTGAGGCAACTGACACCACAGAAATCCAGAGGAGTAAGAGAATATAAAGAAAATTACATTAAAAAAATTGGACAATCTGTAAGAAATGGATAAATTCCTAGAAAGATACAGTCTTTCAAAAATTAACTGGGAATAGGCAGAAGATTTGAACAGACTGATTACTAGTAATGAAATTGAATCAGAAACCAGAAATTCTCAACAAACAGAAGCCAGGACCAGATGGCTTCACAAGTGAATTCTATGAAACATTTCAAGAAGAGTTAATATCTATTCTTCTCAAACTATTAAATAAAAATGAAGAGGAAGGGAAATTTCCTATTTTATTCTAGGAGGCCAACATTACCCTGATGACAAAACCAGACAAAGACATTACAAAAAAATTACAGACCAAAATCCCTCATGAACACAGATGCAAAGATCCTCAGCAAAATATTACCAAAACAAATTCAATACATTAAAAAAAAATCATTCACCATGATCAAATAGGATTTAAGGATAGTTCATTATTTGCAAATCAATGTGATACCTCACATTAAGAGAAAGGATAAAAATCTAGGATCATCTAATAGATGCAGAAAAAGCATTTCATAAAATACAACATCCATTCATGATAAAAACGCTCAGCAAAGTGGGTTGAGTGGTAACATACCTCAACGTAATAAAGGTCGTATATGACAAACCTATAGCTAACATATTCAGTGGTGAAGATCTGAAAGCTCCTCCTAGAAGATTAGGAACAAGATAATAATGTCCACTCTCACCACTCTTATTCAACATAGTACTGTAAGTCCTAGTCACAATAATTAGACAAGAAAGAGAAATAAAAAGCATCTAAACTGGTAAGGAAGAAGTAACACTGCCATTATATGTAGATGACATGATACTATATATAAAATATTCTGAAGAGGATACAAAAGTAAAAGTCTGTTGCATTTCTATACACTAATAATGAAGTAGCAGAAAGAGAAAATAAGAAAACAATTCCATTTACAACTGTACCAAGTAGAATAATATACCTAGGAATGAAATCAACCAAGGAGTTCAAAGACCTATACTCTGAAAGCTAGTAAACATTGATGAAAGAAATTGAGGATGACACAAATAGAAAAAAATTCTGTGCTCATGGATTAGAAGAATATTGTTAAAATGTCCATACTACTCAAATCAATCCAGAGATTTAATATCATCTCCATCAAAATACGAAGTGCATTTTGCACAGAACTATAACAAATAATCCTAAAATTTGCATGGAATGACAAAACACCCCAAAGAGTTAAAGCCATTTTAAGAAAGAACAAAGCTGGAAGTACCACAATCCCAGATTTTAAGATATACTACAAAACTGTAGTACTGACAAGGTATGGTGCTGGTACAAAAACAGACACTATGGATCAATAGAACAGAACAGAGAGCCCCGAAACAAAGGCACAGATATTTTGTCAATCTTTGAGAAAGGAGCCAAGAATATACAACGGGGAAAAGAAAATCTCTTCAACAAATGGTGCTGGGAAAACTGGACAGCTACATGCAAGAGAATGAAACTAGAGTACTTCCTCACACCACAAAAATAAACCCAGAATGGATCAAAGACCTAAGTGTGAGATCTGAAACCATAAAACTCCTAGAAGAAACATAGGCAGTCATTTCTTGGACAAATGTCTTAGCAACATTTTTTTTTTAGATGTCTCCTCAGGCAAGGGCAACAAAAACAAAAAGAAACTAGTGGGACTACATCAAAGTAAAAAGCACTTGCACAGAGGAAAGCATCAATAAAATAAAAAGGGCAGCCCACCGAATGGAGCCCGGTGAATATATCCCACAAGGGGTTAATATCCAAAATAGAACAACAACAAAAAACTTATACAACTCAATACCAAAACCCAAACCAATTAAAAAATGGGTGAAGGATCTAAATACGGTTTTCCCAAAGAAGTCATACAGATGGCCACAGACACATGCAGAGATGATCAACAACACTAATCATCAGGGAAATGCACGTCAAAACCATGCTGAGGTATCAACTTAGACCTGTCAGAATGGCTACTAGCAAAAAGGCAAGAAATTACAAGTCTTTTTGCTAGTACTGTATGGTGACTAACGAAATTACAAGTGTTGGTGAACATGTAAAAAAAAAGGGGGGGGGACTCTGGTGCACTTTTGGTAGGAATGTAAATTGGTGTAGGCACTGTGGAAAACAGTATTGAGTTTCCTCAAAAATTAAAAAAAAGAAATAACATATGATCCAGTAATTTCACTATTGGTCATTTACCCGAGAAAAACCAAAACACTAATATGAAAAGATACATGCACCCCTATGTTTATTGCAGCATCATTTACAATATCGAAGATATGGAAGCAACCCAAGCATCCACTGATAGATGAATGGATAAAGAAGAGGTGGTATAGAGACACATATAATGGAATATTCAGCTGAAAAAAAAGTAAGATTTGCCATTAGAGACAAGATGGGTGGATCTAGAGAGTATTATGCTAAATAGAAGTCAAATAACATGATTTTACTTATATGTGGAACCTAAAAACCAAAACAAATGAACAAAGAGATAAACAGAAAATGGATTCTTAAATACAGATAACAACTGGTGATTACAAAGGGGAGGTGTGTAGGGAGATGGGTAAAATAGATAAGACAGATTAATAAGTCTAAACTTCCAGTTATAAAGTAGATAAATCACAGATGAAAAGCACAAAGGGAGTAGCCGATCATATTGTAATAACACTATGGTGACAGAGGGTGACTATAATTACTGTGGTGAGCACAAAAAAATGTTTAGAATAGTTGATTCAATATGTTGTACATCTGAAACTCATATAACATTGTATGTTAATTATACTTCAGTTTTTGTAAAATTAATCTATTATGCTAAAAAGGCAAGAAAATCTTGTCTAAAACAGTTAAGATAAAAATTATTATGAAGTACATAGTTTGTAGGGATAAGGACCTACCTGTAGTAAATGGCACAGGAGTTAAAATAATTGCATTTGATGATGAAGTCTGGATGGTGATGGAAGCTTACAGAAGGAAAACCACTTTTTATGAAAAATCTTTCGTAGTTTGGGAGGAGGAGTTAAGATGGCAGAGCAGGAGGGGGACCCTATGCTTGCCTCATCCCGTGAACACAGCTAGATGAATATAAAATCATTCTGAACACCCAAGAAATAGCTCTGCATGCTGACAGAACAAAGAGCAGACCTAGAGGGAAAAAGGCTGCATCAGGAAGGTAGGAAGTGCAGAGACATGATTCCAAGGAGAAAAGAATTAGAGGTGCTGCAGAGGGGAGCTTTGATCTTGAAGAGAGGAGAGCAAGAGATAGAGAAGGCAGCATGCAGGGGATTGCACAAGAGAAATACTTCCCCAAAACCACTGACCGGGAACACTGGAGGGGCTGATTACAACAAGCTTTTATAAGCAGTGGAACTCCAAGCCTGAAGTTTTAGAAGTCGGCACCACCACCGAGTGGAGCCTGGTGGGCATAGTGATGCTCATGTGGGGAAGGAGGGGAGAGGCCTGGGAGTAGACGGCATGGTTTGAACGTCCCTTGGGTCACAATGGCAGAGACAGTTCTCTTTCTTAGAGTGCACTTGAGAGAAGTGGCGTGGCCTCTCAGAGGACAAAAAAGCTGGCAGACACCATCATGCTGCCCTATTCATTAGTATAGGAATAGAAACACCTGCTGAGGGCAGCAAACCTTGGTGCTGGCTTTTTGCTGTGCTTTACCATACATTCTGAGCCCCTTTGTGGTCATGTGACTGCTTTTCCAGGACTGACTAGCACCAGCCACAATGTGGTGAGACCTTCCCCCAGAGGATCAGCTCATGTGCCTGAGATAAACCACAGGAGTACTGTGCCACCTGGCAACCAGACAGCTCAGACACAGACAGGGTGAAGACAAGGATCTGATGGATACTGGGACACAAGAAAGGAGATTGTACACTCTTTTGTGAGGGCTTCCTGAATGGTGGTGGGCAAGAACACCCCACTCTGGAGATGAGAGAGCTGAGAGGTGCCATTTTCTCCTTGCTCATCATCACTGACAGACTTCAATGAGCAACACAGCGCCCCCAGTGGAGGCTGGAGCCACTTACACCATACCCCACCCCCCTGTACTGGGCAGGTGTATCTTACTAGGGCAAACCAGCCTGAGAACCAGTGCAACAGGCCTCTCCCCTAGAAGACCAGCACAAACCCCTCAAATGCACCAAGTCTACTGATCATAGAGTGCTGCAAAGCTTCCGCTCTAANNNNAAGAGGACCTAGCTTCTTTTAACAAGGAGACCAAAGCATACCTAGTCAAAACTTGCCACACAGCGGACAAAGTCCAAACATTCCCCCACTGTAGGCAAGGAGAAAATCTGCAGTGGGCTGACATGAGAGAAAGCAGTCAAAATACAACAGCAGAGTGCACACTCTGAAGTACTTCCTGAAGCGCCAGGCCCTGGACAGTATAGGCCCTCTTCTTACTACAGCCATTACTCTCAGGAGCAGGAGCTATAACAGGCTTTCCTAATACACAGAAAAACAGTGACTTAGACAAAATGACAAGACAGAGGACTTCACCCCAAAAGAAAGAACAGGAGGAGGTCATGGCCAGGAATCTAATCAAAATAGATATAAGTAATATGCCTGAACCAGAATTTAAAACGATAATCATAAGGATACTAGCTGGGCTTGAGAAAAGCATAGGAGATACTACGGAATCCCTTACTGCAGGGATAAAAGAACTAAAAAACTAGTCAAGCTGAAATAAAAAATGCTATAACTAAGTTACAAAACTGACTGACTGGATGCACCAACAAGGATGGACGAAGAAGAAGAATGAATCAGTGATATGGAAAATAATGAAGGTGAAAAGAAGAGGAAAAGAAAAGTATTGGATGATGAAGGTAGACTTAGGGAACTCAGTGACTCCATAAAGCATAAAAGCATTCATGGCATAGGAATCTCAGAAGAAGGAGGGAGGGGGAAAAAGGGACAGAAGGTTTATTTGAGCAAATTATAGCTGAAAGCATCCTTAATCTGGGGAAAGAAACAGTCATCCAAATCCAGGAAGCACAGAGAACTCCCATCAAATTCAACAAAAGCTGGCCAACACCAAGGCATAGTGTAGTAAAATTTGCAAAATATAGAGATAAGGAAAGAATCCTGAAAGCAGCAAGGGAAAAGAAATCCCTAACCTACAAGGGAAGACAAATCAGGTTAGCAGCAGATCTCTCCACAGAACCTGGTAGGCCAGAAGAGTGGCATGATATATTCAACATTGTGAATGGGAAAAATTTGCAGTCAAGAATACTTTATCCAGCAAGGCTGTCATTCAGAATAGAAGGAGAGATAAAGAGTTTCACAGACAAAAAAAACTAAAGGAGTTCATGAGCATTAAACTAGACCTGCAAGAAATATTAAAGGGGACGCTCGATTGAGAAAGACCAGAAACAACAAAGACGACAAAGGAACAGAGAAAGTCTCCAGAAACGGTGACTGCAGGTAATACAATGGCACTGAATTCCTATCTGTCAATAATTACTTTGAATGTAAATAGACCAAATGCTCCAATAAAAAGATACAGGGTATCGGAATGTATAAACAAACAAACAAACAAGACCCATCTATGTGCTGCCTACAAGAGACTCATTTTAGACCTAAAAACATCTCCAGATTGAAAGTGAGGGGATGGAGAATGATTTATCATGCTAATGGATATCAAAAGAAAGCCAGAGTAGTCATACTGATAGACAAACTAGATTTTAAACCAAAGACTGTAACAAGAGGTGAAGAAGGACACTGTATCATAATTTAGAGGTCTCTCCAACAAGAAGATCTAACAATTGTAAATACTTATGCCCCCAACTTGGGAGCGTCCAAATACATGAATCAGTTAATAACAAACAAAGAAACTCATTGCTAATAATACAATAATAGTAGGGGACTTTAACACCCTGCTTACAGCAATGGACAGATCATCTAGTAGAAAACCAACAAGGAAACGATGTCTTTGAATGACTCACTAGACCAGATGGATTTAATAGATATTTTCAGAACATTTCATCCTAAAGCAGCAGAATACACATTCTCTTCAAGTACACATGGAACATTCTCCAGAATAGATCACATACTGGGTCACAAATCAGGCCTCAACAAGTACAAAAGGATTGAGATCATACCATGCATATTTTCAGATCACAACGCCATGAAACTTGAAGTCAATCATAAGAAAAAATTTGGAAAGACCACAAATACATGGAGGTTAAAGAACACCCTACTAAAGAATGAATGGGTTAACCAGGAAATTTAAGAAGAAAAAAAAATACATGGAAGCAAAAGAAAATGAAAACATGATAGTCCAAAACCTTTGGGACACAGCAAAGGTGGTCTTAAGAGGGAAGTATATAGCAATACAAGCCTACCTCAGGAAGCTAGAAAAGTCTCAAATACACAACCTAACCTTACAACTAAATGAACTAGAAAAGGAAAAGCAAATAAAGCCAGCAGTAAGAGGGAAGTAAGAAAGATTAGAGCAGAAATAAATGATATAGAAACACAAAAACCTAGTAGAACAGATCAACAAAACTAAGGGCTGGTTCTTTGAAAGAAAGAATAAAATTGATAACCCCCTAGTCAGACTTATCAAAAAGAAAAGAGGAAGGATCCAAAAAAATAAAATCACCAATGAAATGGGAGAAATCAGAACCAACACCACAGAAATACGAACAATTATAAGAGAATATCATGAGCAATCATATGCCAACAAACTGGACAGTCTGGAAGAAATGGATAAATTCCTAGAAACATACAAAGAAACTAAAACAGGAAGAAATAGAAAATTTGAACAGACCAATCAACAAATTAATAATCAAAAATCAAATAGTCAAATAATAAAAAATCTGCCAACAAATAAAAGTACAGGGCCAGATGACTTCCTAGGTTAATTCTGCCAGACATTTAAAGAAAAGTTAATACCTACCCTTCTCAAACTGTTCAAAAAAATAGAAATGGAAGGAAAACTTCCAAAGTCATTCTACAAGGCCAGCATGACCTTGATTCTAAAACCAGACAAAGACCCCACTAAAAAAGGAGAATTACAGACCAATATCCCTGATGAACATGGATGCAAAAATTCTCAACAAGATACTAGTAATTCGAATCCAACAGTACGTTAAAACAATTATTTACCACGATCAGGTGGGATTTATTCCTGAGTTGCAAATTCACAAATTTGGTTCATTATTCACAAATCAGTCAACATGATACACCACATTAATAAAAGAAAGGATAAGAACCATATGATCCTGTCAACAGATGCAGAAAAGCATATGCCAAAATATAGCATCTATTCTTGTTAAAACCCTCAATAAAGTAGGGATAGATGGGACATAGCCCAACATCATGAAGGCCATACACGAAAGACCCACAGGTAGTATCATCCTCAATGGGGAAACACTGAGAACTTTTCCTCTATGGTCAGGAACAAGACAGGGATGTCCACTCTCACCACTAGTATTTAATACAGTACTAGAAGTCCTAGCCTCAGCAATCAGACAACAACAACAACAAAAAAAACCATAAAAGGCATCCAAATTGGCAAGGAAGAAGTCAAACTTTTGCTATTTGTAGATGACATGATACTCTATGTAGAAAACCCAAGACTCCACCAAAAAATTACTAGAAGTGATACACAAATAGAACAAAGTTGCAGGCTATAAAATCAACATGTAGAAATCTGTTGCAATTCTATACACCAATAATGAAGCACCAGAAAGAGAAATCAAGGAATTGATCCTATTTACGATTGCACCAAAACCTATAAGATACCTAGGAATAAACCCAACCAAAGGGGTAAAAGATCTGTACTCTGAAAACTATAGAATACTTATAAAAGAAATTGAAGAGGACAAAATGAAATGGAAAAATATTCCATACTCATAGTTTGGAAGAACAAATGTTAAAATGTCTATACCACCCAAAGCGATCTACGCATTCAGTGCAATCCCTATCAAAATACCACCAGCATTTTTCACAGAGCTAGAACAAACAGTCCTAAAATTTGTTTAGAACTAGAAAAGACCCAGAATAGGCAAAGCAATCTTGAAAAAAAAGCTGGAACCATCACAATTCCAGACTTCAGGCTTTATATCAAAGCTGCAGTCATCAAGACAGTATGGTACTGGCACAAAAATAAACACATAGATCAATGGGACAGAATAGAGAACCCAGAAAAGGACCCACAACTATATGGCCAACAAATCTTCAACACAGCAGGAAAGAATATCCAATGGAAAAATGACAGTCTCTTCACCAAATGGTGTTGGGAAAACTGGACAGCCACATGCAGAAGAATGAAACTGGACCACTTTCTTACACCATACACAAAAATAAATTCAAAATGGATTAAAAAGACCTAAATGTGAGACAGGAGACCATCAAAATTCTAGAGGAGAATGCAGGCAGCAACCTCTTTGATGGCTGCAACAACGTCTTCAAAGGCAAGAGAAACAAAAGCAAAAATGAACTTTTGTGACTTCATCAAGATAAAAAGCTTCTGTACAGTGAAGGAAATACGTAACAAAACTAAAAGGCAGCCTGTGGAGTGAGAGACGATATTTTCAAAAGAGATATCTGGTAAAGGATTAGTGTCCAAAGTCTACAAAGGATTTATCAAACTCAACACCCAAAAAACAAATAATCTAGTTAAAAAATGGGCAGAAGACACAAAAAAAACATTTTTCCAAAGAAGACATCCAGATGGCCTACAGACACATGAAAATATGCTCAGCAACACTCATCAACAGGGAAATACAAATTAAAACCGTGATGAGATACTACCTCACACCTGTCAGAATGGCTGGAATTAACACAAGAAACAAATCGTGTCTATGGGTTAGACACAGCAATTGCACTAGTAGGTATTTACCCAAAGGATACAAAAATACTGATTTGAAGGGATACATGCACCTTGATGTTTATAGGAGCATTATCAACAATAGCCAAATTATGGAAAGAGCCCGAATGTCCATCAGTCGATGAATGGGTCTTCTTTATCCGTATAGATATAGAATATTACTCAGCCATCAAAAAGAATGAAATCTTGTAATTTTCAATGACTTGGATGGAGCTAGAGTATATTATGCTAAGTGAAATAAGTTAGCTAGTGAAAGACAAATACCATATGATTTCACTCATATGTAGAATTTAAGAAACAAAACAGATGACAATGGGGGCAGGGGGAAAAAAAGAGAGGGAGGCAAATCATAAGAGACTCTTAACTATGGAGAAGAAACTGAGCGATGGAGGGGAGGTGGGCAGGGGATAGATGGGTGATGGGTATTAAGGAGGGCACTTGTTATGTTGAGCACTGGGTGCTCAACATATGTTATATGTAAATGTTGAATCAATAAGTTCTACCCCTGAAACCAGTATTACACTACATGTTGACTAACTAGAATTTAAATAAAAACATGAAATAATAAAAAAAATAAAGGCACTATTTCAAAAAAAAAAATCTTTAGTAGTTTGATTTAATCACAATGGGAAAAGTACATTTTGAAAAAATAAAGTATATATAACAAATCTGAAAGAATGGAGGTGGAGAAAGCTTTCAGAAGCTACTGCTTGTGTTGCATAGGAAAAAACCTCTTTGTCATTAATGCATGGCAGATTTTAAATATCATCTAGATGTTATTTCCAAAAGAAGTTTTTAGATACATTTACTTCATTTATATGATACATAAACTTGTTTATCTATGAAATTTCTTATTCTCTTTTAAATTATTTTAAAATAATTTTGTATTTACAGAAAAGTTACAGAACTAGCACTGAGTTTCCACATACCACCCAGTTTCCCAATCTACGAATCTTATTTGACTATCACCAAGTCTCCCACTAGTACCTCTTTTTTCTGGCTCAGGATTCATCCAGGTTCCCATATTACATTTAGTTGTCATGGCTCCTTGGTCTTGTCTTGTTTTATTTTCTGCCAGCTCCTTAGTTTTCTTTTGTATTTCAGGAACTGATGCTTTTGAAGAGTCAGCTACTCTATAGAATGCCTCTCACACTGGGTTTGTCTGATGTATTCTCAGGACTAAATTAAGATTATGCATTTTGGGGGGCACCTGGGTGGTTCAACCTTTGGCTCGAGTCCTGATCCCAAGGTCCTGGGATTGAGCCCCAAGTTGGGCTCCCTGCTCAGTGGGGAGCCTACTTCTCCCTCTCCTCCCCACTCATGCTCTCTTTCACTATCTCTGTCTCTCTCTCTCTCAAATAAATAAATAAAATCTTCTAAAAAAAGATTATGCATTTTTGGCAAGAGTACCACAAAAGTTATACTGTGTCCTTCTCATTGTATCATATTGGGAGGAATATGATATCCATGTGTCTCTTTACAGGTGACTTGACTTGGTTAGAGTGGTGTCTGCCAGTTTTTTCCACACTAAAGTTATGATTATTCCCTGTGTAATTAATATTTTATGGAGACAGGTCCTCAGCCTTTCTTAAATCTAACATTTTATCTAAATTGTTAAATGTGCAAGGCATAAAAAATGCAAGTTATTGAACTGTTCTTATTATTTGAAGACTTTAAAATTTTTTAACATTCATTTATTTTTCATTCAGTGAGTGTGTTTTTAATTATTTAGGACACTCCTCATAAAATCCTGCCTTCAAGCTCCTGGTCATTTTTGATGTTGACCGTGTTCTTGCATAGGCTAATATAAATTTGACCTACCCTGCATAATATCTGTATATAGGAATAGTTACCCTAAACAGGTCTTTCGGCCGTGGCTGTGCTATGGAGATATAGTTTATTTTCTCCCTTTTCAGTAGTGATTGTTATGGGGTCGGGGGAATTCACTGCCCTTTCAGCTCTACATTATGAAATCCATGCACAATAGAGCAGATCACAGATATGCAAACTCTTCTTAGACGGAATATTCTCAGATCAGCCTTCCTTGACTATAAATTGGTTGAATACATTAACATACTTAAAGGAAGAGTGTGTCAATCAGAAAAAGATGAATCAGGCTATGGAAGCACAGAGAAGAGTCACTTTGCAAACCTGAGCAGCATCTACCTAAGCCGTGTCCAGAGCAGAGAGTTTGGGTCTGTTGCATCCAGGCTTGTGGCAATCCAAACTCCAAAAACTAGAACTAGCTCCTCTTGTTTTGAGCCCAGCAGATCAATTGCGTGTTTGAAGACAACAACAAACCAAGATCACAAAAAAATTAGTTTTGAAAAAAATATGATATTTGATGTTTCAATGAGAGTATGAAAGTATTCATCATGGGATAAATCAAAACTTTGTTGGACATTCCACAGTTTTGTAGTTTTGCATTGTTTATATTTTGAATAACGTAAGGGAAGTGGGGAGGCATGCTAAAATGCTTATGGCCTCAAAAGGTCTTAGTCTTGCCCTGTTCTGATCTCATACTCACCAAGAAATCTTCATGTAATAAATTAGCTTCCCAAGTAGGAGTTGTTATATGGTTTTCTGGAATAGAATGTTGGCATTAGTATTCTAGTCCATGTAACAGCTGTTTTTCTCATTGTAAATCAATAAATAGGTATTCTGGTTTTATGCATCGGTCTGTGAGCTTGTTTAATTTAAGTCTGCCCCTGAGATATGAGGTACTCTGAGTGAATGACAATATCAGGTCTCTAGGTCTGTCAATCTAAAATCCAGAGTCGGGTCAATGTAACAAAGGGAGACCCTTTTCAGAAGTTTCATCTGGTTAGTTCCTCCTAGAGATAACTTTTAAATTTTTCTTTTTTATACATCCATCCATATTTGAGGATTAACTCTTCAAAATAAAGGCCCTTTATCAAGAAAGCATCATATGTTCATGTTCAAGGAAATAGAAGAATTGTTAATGCCCAGCAAGACAAAATGATTTGGATTCCAAGTCTATACCTGCAGGGATGGAAAAAGTATTAACTAACCTCTCAGTAGCAAGCTTAATTAGGAAAATAGACTTAGAAATAAACAACATAATGATTGAAGTTAAAACCAAAGAAAATCATTCCCTGAATACCAGTACATAGTAGTTTCAGTGGACTTGATAATTTCTTGCTCCAAGGGGTTCAAAATCTAATGAACAAGACAACTACATATGCAAAACTCATAAGGCAGAGTTGCTTTAATATCTATGATGAAATATAGACTGGGAGAGCTAGTTTCATGTAAAAGATACTTTCGAGAAAAACGTAGATGTAAAGGTGAGTCAAGGTTTTTAGAGGAGATTTCAGTCAAGAAGAGTGATATGGGAAACTCAGAAGATACTGTGGGCAGTTCAGAAATGGTGAGGTATAGAAATAATCAGATGAAATTCAATATGTGTGAGAGTAAGAGACCACAAACCTGATACCTTACAGATGGATAATGAATAGTCTTGAAACCATGTTTGTGTTCTTGATGTCTCACAGCAGAAGTAAGTTGGGGAGGGGCAACAATAATTTTCTTGTTAAGGAATTCTTGCATAAGTCTTTTCCCTCTAAATGACAATGGTTTCTGCTTAGTGTAGGAACAAGGACAAGGAGTTTCTAAAGGCAGAGAGGCAGATTAAAGTTTGGTGAGTTTAATTTTTTTTAAAAGATTTTATTTATTTATTTGTCAGAGAGAGAGAAAGAGAGGGAAAGCACAAGCAGGGGGAGTAGCCGGCAGAGGGAGAAGCAGGCACCCCACTGAGGAGGGAGCACGACGTGGGACTGGATCCCAGGACCCTGGGATCATGACCTGAACTGAAAGCAGATGCTTAACCAGCTGAACCAACCAGGTGTCCCGAATTTCATTTTTTAAATAAATATTAGTTTATTTTTTTCTGAGGGTCCAAAGCCCCGTTCCTCACTTTTAAGAGAAATGTATTCCAGAAAACAAGTGCCCCTGCCCATCAATCTGCAAACTCATATTGACAACTTATCATCTGGGTAATTAGGATTGTAGAAGGGAAAGTAGAAATTAATAAAATGGAAGTCAGCCCTTTATAATTCGGTTGGATAGACAAGATTTACACATGTAAAATGTTAACTTGAAGTGTAAAGCAGAATATCAAAAACTCTGAGCAAGTGATTTCATCTCTCTAGGCTTTATTTTCTTGATCTGTAAATTTAGAAGCTTGCTTAAAAGCACTAGGATGCTGAAGTATCAAAGGATTGTCTCAGACAATTAATGGTTCAGAGAAGAGAGCAAAGTGTGGGCTGGGATAGTTAGAACACTTTAGGAGTCCGAGTTCTTAAGAATAGGTAGACTGGGGTTAGGGAATATCAGGACAGAAGAGTGTTCAAGAGAATTATGAAAATAATCTTTTCTTTTCTAAAACGAAAAATTCAATACCCCCATTTTTTTTTAAACATCCTATATCTACCTTGATTCAAGTTTTCTCTTGAACACTCTTTTTAAAAATAAACACGTCTGCCATCTATTTTTCAAAACCAGACAGGTTTTCAAGGTCACCCTCTGTGAGTTCTCCAACAACCTGTCTACTATTTCCCCTGACTTCTCTGCTCCTGCCATACTGCACTGCTCATTCTGCCTTGAACTCCAGATGTTCTCTCCCGCCTCGACTAGCTTTTTCTTTGTGCTTCAAATGCTCCCCACTTCCCCTTGTCTGTCTGGGAAACACCTTCCAAATCATGTTTCAGGGGACCAGCAGAGGACACCTCCTTCTCTATCCAGTCATCCCTCCCCTCCCCATTCCTAATGCTTGGAGAGTACATTACTTCTTCCTCTGCCCATCACTGCTAGTGACATATCGCATACCAGATCACGCCGTATCCCAATTCCTTGCTTACACAGCAGCTTCTCTATTCATCTCTTATCTTAGGTGTCGCATATCTCATTTGTCATTGTCACCTCAGTAGATAAAGTGCATAGCATATAATAGATGCTCACTGAGGTAAATATACACAATTGAAGAAGTTGGATGAATAAGTGAATCTTTGGAGTAGCTGTTAATCATCTCTTTCTTTCTTTAGAAGTTAGACCTCATGACAAAGAAGACAAGGTGCCATTCTCCTCTTTTTGCCATACTTAAGGGTTTTGATACTATCACTGTTTGCCTTCAAAAGGATATTTCAATAATAGTTTGCTAACTAGGCATAAATGAAAGCAAAATGAGAGCTCCACAAAACCATGGCCTTTTTACGAGAAAGAAATTTTATGAATCATTGCCATTTTAAATTTATACCCTAGTATTTTCTCCTAAGGGCTCTCACTCACTAATGACTTAGGGAAAAAAAAAAAACCTGCAAAAACAGTTAACAGATCTATCAGTTGTGCTTACCACTGAAGCTATTGTCACTCCCCTCCCCAAATGTTAAATAAAGGCCAAGTCAGATTATAATTTAGCTAACATTTTTCCTTTCAGAATAAGCAAAATAGATGCCAAGTAGAGCAGAAAGTATTGCTTTTCCCTTTGTCTAATGGCCTGGTGACTGCCAGGGAGGGACTAACTAGCTTTTTAGAAATGACAGCTTTCTCACTGCCCGGGACATGTCAGGCTTGATGCCATCCCTGCCATTTGAAGATAATGAATCATCATACTCTGTCAGAAATAAGAACTTACTTAATGAATAGTAAAGCTAGCAATCATAAGCAAGAAATGTGCTTCAGTAGCATTTCACACCATTAAAATACATCTTACTTGATTTTTTTTTTTTGTCCTTTTGTTATATTCTTGCTATTTCTAGGGCCCCTTCCTGGTGCCTCTTATTTCAGTAAGTTTCTTCTTTTGACCACTTCCATCATGTTCTCACTCATTCTAATTCTTCTAAATCCAACTTCCCCAACCCATATACAATTTGTAATTACATGCATATGCATAGTAGCGTCCTAAACAAGGGACTAAGGAACAATTTGGGCTGCCTTAAGTTGCGTATCCAGTGATCTAAAATGACTTTGAAAATAGTATTTTAAAATTGTTCGACACAAATTCCATCAAACTCGAAAAAGCAATATTGCTCCAATATTCAGATATCACTGTGAAATACTACCCTATCTAATTCATAACTATTTGCAGACACATTTTACCAGGGTCTACTCAAATTCTGAACTAAAACATCATTTGGGAAACAAAAAAGGGGAAAAAGTAGGTATAAAACAACTTAAGTGTTTTGAATGGCTAATTTTGTATTGTCTTATGTAATAATTTTTTTGCATAAACCAAATAGGCTCACTGTGACCCCTTACAAACACTTATGAACAATGTAACGGAGTACTCCTGGAATACTGAAAGCACGGAAATCAAATCCTAATTCGCTACATCCTAGGAAGACTCTCCAGAGCTTACTTTATTCCTTCAAGGTAAGGTGCAAAACCTTTCAAGCCAGGCAGTCAAGGATTAACTCCCAGCTCTAACGTGGATGGGCTCCTTTCTGTGCTTCAATTTCATGCTCTGTAAGATGGAGATGACAACTGTACCTACATCCTAAGTTTGTTGTGAATAATAAATTGATAGTGCTTAGAATAGAGCTTGGCCCAGGGTGAGCGTATTGTAAGCATTTGTTATGATTATCTGTGTAATGATATTAATTCTTATCACACACACAATTTTTATGTAGCATAAATTAAATTACAACTAGGATTTTCCTGGTGATTTGGTTTTCAGAGCACTTTTCACATGTCCACCAGGGATATATTTAACATGTTAATATTCCCCATAAATAAAATATTTCATTAATGTACAAATTGAAAAAAAACTTAGATGTCTCACTCTTTTTAAAGAACCACCTATAAAAATCTATGCACTATAAAATGTAAATGAATACTGTTTAAACTACAAAATAATACTCGTGGTAATACTTACCATTTATTGAGTAGTCTCTGTATGCCAGACATGGGGATAAGTGTTCTAGCTGCATTGCCACGTCTAAATGGTCACAGGAACCTCTGAGGAAAGTACAGTCAGTAGTTAAAGGCTAAGTAAACGACTGGAGGTTATGCAGTTATTTCGTTGCAAACAAGGCTTTGACCTTGGGCACTCAGACTCCAGTTCTTATGTTAATATGCCAATTTTTCAAAGGCCATATGTTGTCTTTAAAATAAACTATATAAATAATCAAAACCGTGTGTGGTAGAATGATAATTAGGTATCTGAGTCAACTCCTTGTTACCTCTTGTTTCAGGTATCTTTGATTTTCTGGCTTGCTTTCAGATTATATTCTTTGTCTATGGTTTTCTGCAGTTCTGTATTATGATACACCCAGGCATGAATTTGTTTACGCATCCTGAGTAGGATTCTATGGAGTTCTTGAAGCCTTGGAATGGTGTCTTTTGTTTCTTCTGTAAAATTTCAGCCATATTCACCTTAAATAATGCCTCTAACCTATACTTGGGGCAGCAAGGTTCTAGATAACATCTTCTGGCCTATTTTTCTAAACACTAATTCTTTTTTCAGCAGTGTTTAATTTGGAACTAAATCCATCAATTAAGTTCCTCATTTGGGTTATTTTGATTTTTAGTTCCAGAACTTCTATTTCATTATTTCTCAAATCCATTTTACTTTTTATAACTTCTTGCAAATATTTTGAAGTGTGTCTTTGACTTCTTTAAAGACGGTATCATCACTTATTTTTAATATTTGTCCAATCATTCTAACCTCTTTCTCTTTTTACTGCTGCTTTTCTTGCTTTTTGTTTCCGTATGTGCTCAGATGCTCAGTAACCTTTTATTTGAAAAATTATTCAGCATAATACATTGAGACTTATAATACAGCTCCAGTGTTACTGAGAAGATTGTTGTTTACTTCTGTCGTCTGCCTGGGGCTTCTTACCAATGTATGGACATTTCCCAGTGCATCCAGAGTGTGAGCATTAAGTTTATGTCCAGTTAAAGTTTCTCACTAGCCATTTAGAAGCTTAATATATCATGATGGACTCTCTACCTAAGAAGACCCTGTGTTTCAAGTTATGTCCTTTTAGTCGATTAGACCAAAAAAAGCTTGATTTCTTAGCCTTTTTTCCCCCCAAATGGGAAAATATCCTTGGAGAAAGGTCACTTGATCTTGCTTTCTGGTTTCTCATCTATTCCAGGATTTTGGCCTATTAATTCCTTGCCCCCCCCCTTTTTAAAGATTTATTCATTTATTTGAGAGAGAGAGAGAGAACACATGAAGGGGCAGAGGGAGAGAATCTCAAGCAGATTCCCTCCAGACCTGACACAGGGCTCTAATCTGATGACCCTGAGATCATGACCTGAGCTGAAATCAAGAGTCGGACATGTAACTGACTGAGTCACCCAGGCACTGAATTACCTGCTTTTAAACAAGATCTGGTGTTTTAATTGTCCTTATTTGAATAATTGCTCCAAATTCTTTATTCTGCTATAACCAGAAGTTTCAGCTCCATACGACTGGTATGTACAAACCAATTTTTATCCTGAAATTCAAAGTTGTCTTCCCCTCAGACCTATATCAAATATTCCTTAAAAAACATCTATTACTGATGCTAATACCCAGCCCCTATAACTTATTAGACCTCATGGTTAAAATCTAGCTTTTGACTTTGCATTCCAAAATAGCAAACACCTGTTCAACGGTTCAGCATCTTTGCCCTTTTCTAGTTGCACTGCTCCCGGGAAACTCCAAACAAAACAAAACACACACACACACAAAACACAAAACAAAAACAAAAACAAGAAAAAAAACACAAAAAAAACCCAAGTTAGAGAATTTAAGACAGTGACTTTAAGGAGAAAGGGGCCAGAGGATATGTGATCTTTAAAATCCCTGGAGTGAGTACTGACACTGCAGGGGAACAAATAAAAGTCATCAGTGTGAAAGCATGTACCCAAACAGTGTGCCTATTCCCTGGTTCCTACTAGCACTGACTCTGGACTAAAGCCAATCTGATTTCCAACTCAGTTGTATTCTTTAGGTATTTTCCTTATTCCTCACTAATATGTGTCTCCTTAGGTCTTTAGGTGAAGGAAAGTTACTATTAATCAGAGAAAATCCTGGTACCAAAGGGTCTCTTTTATGATCATCCTAGCAAACACTCAGGCTTTGGCTCTACCCCAAACCCCAGAAAACAAGAAAGATAGAAGAATTATTTTCACTTGCTTATTTCATCAAATAGCTTAGCCATTTTAGCAAGGGTTCATCTCATATTGAAGAACTTAATTCCCATTGGCATAGTTTTAAAAATAACATTTTATTATTTTGTCCACTACTTATTAATCATTGCTTTCCTAGGTATACTGCCTCATTTAAAAAAAAAAAAAAGTAAGCAGTAAACATCGGATTTTCACTCTCACCTTTGTTAGAATGATAACATATCTTTTTAGATTTCATTTAGCAACTGTTCATACTTATAGAAAATTGCATATCACATTATATAATTAGCACAGATTTCATCAATTGTCTGTTGATGAACCACAATTTGGTGGGTACTCAGATGGGTACAGATTTAATGAGCACCAGACAAAGGAAGAATTAAATCAGTGTTTGAGAAATTGAGAATAATATAAAAGTACTCATTAATTAGTCAAATCCACGTTTTGTCCCATCCACACTTTTGACCTGAGAGCATACTTATTATCATTTAACAAGGATTTACTGGACCATAACACTGTTCTCAGAATGGTGGGGATAAAGAAAGCTATAAAATATAGTTCCTATCTTCAAAAGATAAGAAATGATTCATGTCTTGCTGGAAGAAGGAGATATACACAGAGCTGAGGAGAGAAGAGGTGAGAGGTGGTAAGGAGCACCAGGAGGTATAACAGAGAAAATAAATGAAGTAAGTTTATTAGAAGTGTATGCTGGAGAGTAGTGGGGCAAAAGTCTGGATGAAAAAGATCTGACCTTACTAAGGAACAAAGAGCATCAGCTATGGAATTCATAACTGATCATCTACTATGGAGCCATTCTAAAATTTCTAGACATGAGAAGCATGAGGAATAAGAGTTTATGGTCATCAGAGATTTTCCCAGTATTTCTGATAGAAAGTAAAGAATGAGTTAATTTTGGGCAAATCTTGGAGAAGAAAAAACAATCTGGAGAACACTTTAATAATTACATGCTTTTACTTAAATACACTCTGTCGAAATGGCATAAAGATGTCAGAGAAAGAGATGACCAAGCTCAACCCATGGATATCCAGATTTACTAAGTCTGGTGTAGTACCTGGGAATCAGGAAAACAAGTGTGGAAATCACTAGTTGTGGTTAAAAAAAAAAGACCAGTTCAGGGTAATGATAATAGAAATGGAGAGGAAATTTATCAAAAAGTGTTTCCTAAAAGGAGCCTCAGTGGTATTTGGGTTATGGACATGAAAAGCAAAAGAGAGAGATGTATTATATCAAAGATGATTCTGAAACTAGTACCTAATAGGTATAAAACAAGTCTTGATTGCCTGAATCAATACCCTTAACATTTTAAAGTTAGATTTCAGTAGAATAACCGAAGGAAGAATTGAAGGGTCTTAAGCTATTAGTCCCTAAATGTATAGTGAGATTGGGAAAAAGCAAAACTAGAGCAGAAAAACAAACCTTCAACCTCCCCTGTGATAAGTGGTAATTTAATTATCACTGGCAATCAACTACAGAGAAAAAAAAAAAACCCTATAATCAGGGAAAAACTGATTACATTTAATTTCCCTAGATACACAACTCAAAAAAGCAGGAATACTCAGGTATTGGTATCAAGTGGAAGTTATTCCTGGCCTGATTTTTTGAGAGAATTATTTTCTTTCTAGAGGCAGTCTTCAGTTATGTTAATCTTTAAAATGGGACAATCTGGAAGCAGTGAAGATAAAAATAAAAATCAGTTTATAGTATATGACCATGAGTCAGAACATTCAGGCTCTTTTCAACTCCAAATGAGTGAACTACTTTTTTGAAATGAGGGAGAAATGTACAGTCTCAGCGGATTACCCAAATCAAGTCTCTTATTCTCCCTTAGCTTATTTCTTTATCTAGAAAGTGGGGAAAATGGACTAAATACTCTCTAGATCTATTGTGGTTCTAACTTATTTCTGTGATGTCAGCTGGATGATTGATATTCTTAAATTATCAAATATTTATGTTAGAATTAAATAAATGTGAGTGGCTCATAAAAAGCCTAGGAAAAAAATAATAGAATAATATCTATTAAAAGTATTATCCAATTCTTATCTATTCCTTAAAAAAGCAGAAAGGATGTTATTATTAATATCGCCATCACATTTTTAAGTGTGACAAGGCAGCATTTTTCATTATTTTTAAAATTGCTATTATATAAATTCCATTAGCACAAACAAATCTTGAATTTCCTCAGGGATTTCCCAGATATAAATTAGAGTTTCCCTTTAGGGTATCTGGTTAATCATTTGGTACAGCCACTGAAATGAGTAAATTCTATTTTTGAGAGGGAAAAGATGAAACAATATAATTAACATGATATCCTCACTTAAACACTTATTAATTTCAGTGAACTATATATAAGAACATACAGATTATAACTCATAAATATGCATCCATACATTTAATGTTACCATTACATGACTATGCACAAAGGGGTCTCTACTGTTGGAAAGAGATATAGATAGATACTCCTCACAGATTTACTATTTCTTCCTCATTAGTCCTTCCCAGTGTCTTCCTTTCCAGTCACCTATGTTCCATTCTTGCTATCTACCAGAGGGTGCGTCACCACCAGCTTCCTTCCATCTCTCTCCAGGCTGCATGTGTGCACCAGAAGACAGTCACATCCAAGGACAGTGTTTGGCCTTCTGATCACTGACCTAGTCAGTTCTCTTCAGTCATTTTGGATAACACCTAAAACACCTAAAACAAAAGATCAAAACTCAGGGAACACACTATTTTCGCTTCATTTATACCAAATATTTGGGTTGAGCCAAAGGTTAGACTATCTGAGATAAGTGGCGTTAGGCACTTACTTCAAAGTATTTTGTGTCCTCTCTGTTGACTTAACCCCCTAGTCGCTAGAGTGTTCAGGTTACTTCCTAGCATTATGAAATGGTAAGGGACACTGAAACACATGTCAGGGGTCCTTGGAGATCAGTTGGAAAGACTTTGAGACTGGTCCATAAATGTTTTTCAGAAATGTGTGGACTTGTTTGATGAGCTGAAGGACCCCAAAAGAGACTAGACTGAAAGAAAATACATAAGAGTTTCTTGGACTAAAGTGAAGGGAAAAAAAATAGATTGGTAGAGTGGGCCGGACAGATTATTAAGGCCTGGCTAGACAGAGGGAGCAGGGAGAGTTCCAAGTACATTATGAGGTTAGATTATACTCAACTTGCCCTTGGCGTGTGGTCTCTGGGGGAAAAAACCCTTTGCCGTAAAGGAAAGAACTGTTTCACTAGGATTCAACAACTGTGCTATCAGAATACTCTTATAGCTGGTCAAGAGATGCTCACTCCTAGGA